>NW_026561694.1:0-61178 GCF_028858705.1 Grus americana | reverse complement strand
CACCCCACAGAAGAAAACTAAGAAGAGAATCAAGAGTGACCTTGCAGGGCTGGAGTGGCAGAGGGAAGATGTTTTGGCTGCTGGTGTTTTCTGGTGCTGACGTGACTGAGAGAGGGGTCCAATGGGCTGGCTGCTCACAGTGTCAGCCAAGCTGCTCTGGGAGCAGATCTAGCTGCTTGCAGCGAGCGTCTCCCTCTCTGCATGCTTGACCGTCTTGCCAGGGAACAGGAGGGAACTCTGGTTTGGGCAGCCAGGAGAGAAGGACTCCTTTAGCCTGGGAGAGAGAGGGCTGGATGGGGAGGTGTGGGGGTGTGGGGGTGTGCGCCCCCCCTGCCGCCCAGCCTGTCCTTTATTCCGTAAGCCTGTTTCAAGTTTAAGCCCTGCTGGCAGTGGGGCCGCCTCCCCGTGCCACAGATGAGACCGCTGCTGAGAGAGTTAGTTTGAATTTCCCTTCACCGTGTCAACTCTTTGGTTGTCTCCTTGTGGGACTGAAGCCTCCCTTCCCCAGGGGATGCTGCATGGGAGACCGTCAAAGGCCAACCAAGCCTGTGGCACAGCAGGGTGGTGAGTTCCCTTAGAGAGGGGTTGCTCCCACCACTCACCTTGGGATGAGCCTTGGCACGGGCTGCTTGAAGATGAGACAGCTTAGGGCAGGGAAAATGCCCAGACACAGTATGGCCTGGCTCGAATGAAGCTAAGCACAAGCAAGCACTTGGGAGTAAACTCTTTATTGCCAGCACAAGGCTGCAAAGTCTGTGTTTTGCTGCCTGCTGGAGCTGCCTAGGGGCTTGTCCCATCCCACTCGGGGGCTTGGGGGGAGGTTAACTCTTTAATTGTCTGCGCGGTAATCAGAAGTAACAACAATTACTTTAGAGGTTCAAACCAGTCATAAATTTACTTAAGGCTCCACGGAACTACAAGAGATGGAGGCTTGGCAAAAGTCATAACAATGCTCAAAACTTAGCAGAACTATGAAAGGTAAGGGTTTAGCAAAACGTGTGACGATATTTCCCTAATGTGCCGAAAATTAAGTTAGAGACAAAGAGAGTGACAGAGAGGAGAAGAAAGAGAGAAAGAAAAGAGAGAGAGAGATAAAGAAAAAAGATGTCACCACCCTTGGATGCAGCAATGTTCTCTGCTTGTAGTTGTAGTCCAGGTGGACTGAACTTATTTTTTCCCTTTTTATAACCCGATGTGCCCGCCCCATAGATGGGGGTCTGTCATCACTTACATGCGCTCAGGAATGTTCAGAAATGTTCTAGAAATGAGTGGGTGGGTTGTGGGGGTCCTGGGGGTCTCACTGCCCTCCCCCTTCAGGACTGACCAAGTGAGTGGTGATCTGTCACAGGCACATGGCGCACAGGGCACAGATGGTCTTTGTTTACGTGTTTCAGGAGTAGAGGAGTGGTCTCACAAGACGTTTTGCTGCCTCCGCAGGCTCCGTTCTTGGTCAACACCCCCTGGTCATCAGCAGCCCATCCCTGTCCATGTCAAGACGGGTGTTTGCGACATCCACTTGTTATCAGGGCCTTACACCTCCCCGTGGCTCAAACAGACGTCTTGACTTCTTCTTGGAGGTCATCTTCTAGGGCCGGTGATTCTCACATAGCGAACAGAGGGGGAGAGGAGAGAAGAAAAGGAAGAGGTGGCACGAGTAATCATACAGCGAACAATAGCTCTGCCAATCGTTAAAAATATGAAACCGACAACTAATGTTAGTCCTATTTTCATTAACCATGCCCCCCTTCCCGTGAGTCCCTGGATCGTAGGATGGATTGTAACCAAGAGTTCGGGTCTCGCCATCAAACCAGTCTTTTGGTCGTATGGATTGAAAAAGTTCCGCCGTCTGGTCTGTTATCTCCTTCATTTTGTTCGAGCCTCCTCTGTTGAGGTAGTAGCGTTGTGTGTGGTGATGCAGCATTCTCCGTTGGTGAGATTTAACACCGCACAAGCTCCTTGTTCTTTAAGCAATATCATATCCAGGGCTCGACGATTCTGAAGGGTCATCTTTGATACCTGTTGGACCTGTAAGTTTAAGTCCCCAAAAGCATATCGTGTCCAGTTACTTAAAAGATGTACCTGCCAGGTAATATTTTCTAGGACAAATTGGTGCCGTTTTAAGGTTACATAAGGGGTCAAACTATTCTCAACCATTAACGCAGTTAGTTGTCCAGCAGTATAGTAATTGGGAGTTTGGACTCCATTAATCGCCCAATCGGGACGAGCTTTGGATTACTTCCCGCTTCTCTACGCGATTGCCGGGAAGGTACTATAAAATTAAAAACACGAGATGAACACAAAGAAGGGATAGCTAATCCACACCTCAGGCCAGCATGATATTCCGGTGCTAAGTAAGAGTAAAATTTTCCATTGGAGCATCCCATGCGGATCCCAACGGGGCTGGATATATGCTAGTTTTACAGGTATATTGATCCACTAATTTACAGCATGTAGAATAGGTTTGGTATTTAAGGGGGGTCCTTGTAGGGGATAATGAGTAAAGGATACTCCACACTGTTCTTGTTTAAAAAAAATTGCGACTTCTGGGAAGAGTGATGTTACACGTTTTGTCGCTATTGCGCCATCCCTTTGAAGGATATCCCCAGCATGTGCACATATCTCGAATCAGAGTTCTGAGAGTATCAGTGAACCAAGTTTCAGGAGGATCTCCTGGTCCTGAATCACAAGTGATTGTCTTAGAACAATTAAAAAAGGGGTTTTCAACTTCCCTGATAGGTGGATCAAATTTGGGCTCTATAAAAACTTCTCCCACTTTGTTCCCTGACCAAGCCACATCAAAATTATTTCTATCTCGAGAGGTTGTATGAGTCTTGTTCGGGGTAGGATACACCATACTGGGTCCCATCGCGTAGAACAGTTTGTTGCATAGAAATCAGGTTTTGCCGATGGATCAAACAGAGGATCCCATGGATAATCGTAACAGGAGGTTTTCTTGGTGAATTTTTTGAAAGTGACATTTCCAGCAGGTATGTTCCCTTTGGCGCTAGCAAATAAGGAGTTTGATCCATCTATCGGAGAAGGAATAGAGATATTAAATGATGGTCTAGTAGCTTTACACACCACTGTTGAATATAGCTTTGCCTTTTTGGCTTGTTTTGGAGGTTTACTCCAAACATCATATAGATCAGACCTTATCATTGGCTGTTGTCGAAAATACACCCGTTATTCTTGACGGTCCAGCTGGGTGACAGGAATGTTACAGATGTGGCATTAGTCATATTAAAGATAAACGACAGGTTTACAGGTGACGTACACAAACCTTAAACCTTCTTCGGTGATCTAGGTAAAGTAAGACACAGACCTTTATTTTGGTAACCCCACATTCTAACAAAAACCTTGAACTAATTCCCAAGCCAGATTTGGGGTATTTTGGCTTGTGATTCCTAGAACACATAGGGAGAGACAAAGAACATAGGAAGAGACAGACCAGGACCCCCACGACTGCCGGTGTTGAGCAGAATTGACAGTCATGGTTTGGCTACGTACCTCTCTGTATCAACAAGATTACGAGTACAAATTCTCAAAAATAGCACCGTCTTCAGCTTTCTGAGGTGGAGGATGTTTCCAGTAGTTAACCTGTAAGAAAGAACAAGGAAAAGATCCCGATTCTTCCAAATTGGTGGTTGAAAGGATGGGACAATCCATCTGGTAATAATCTTGTGTTCTTTCCATGGGCATCAGCAGCTACCCATGAATAGGTAGAGGTTCAGAGGAGTTTTAAGGGTCAGCGGCACCTCCCCACTGTTGGGAGGTCCACCAGAACAGGTTGTCCTGGATAGTGTAAGGGTTTTACAGGGCCCTTTTTCTCCCTCTTTCCAGGGAGCAAGGAGGGGGATGTTGGACAGAAAGCAGTAAGTTTAGGGCATCCATTTATCCCGCATCGACCATTTACTCTGGCAATGGCATCTGGGAGTCTTGTGGACCATCCAGGGTCGTGGGCCTCAGGACGCGTTTTAGGAGTCCTTGGTCCTTTCTACTGTCCGTTAGTTTGGGGATAGTAGGGGGTATGGCATGTCCACTGTATTCCCTCAGTTTTGGTCCGCCCTGGACCACCCCGGCAGTAAAGTGGCTGCTGTTGTCTGATTGAATCGATTTAGGTTTAGGTAAAAAAGCTAAACCACACTTTAAGCCTTTTATTGTTTTTCCCCAGTCGCCCGTGCTACTGCTTCGCCTGAACAAGTCCTGATATTACTTCACCCCAACAAGCATACTGTTTCCCTTCGATTTCTTGAAAGGCCTATGGAATCGACCTGCCAGGTTTCCCATAGTCCTTTCCCGTCCCTCCGATGGGGTGGAGGATCTTGTAAGGGGTGCTTTTCCAGTCTGGTAGGGCACAGGCGCAGGCAGAAATTACCGTGCTACAGAGTTTTCGGGTAACAGGCCATCCTCTGCTCCCAGCCTCCTTAAGAGGATCTTTGACTCCCGAGTGACCATGTTTCACGTGTAGCCACTCCAATAAGCGTTCCCATTTCTCCTCTTCTCTCTCTTCCGCCAGCGTAGCAGGTGGGTGAGTGAGTCTACTGATTGTTCAGAATGTGCGCTGGGTGATCTCCCCCTTGGTGGGCGGCTACCCACCCCCCAATATGGGCTTTTGTTTGGCCACCTTTAATATCTCCTCCACTTTTCCCTTTGCCATATGGGCACCGGTTTACTTCCCACTGGTTTGGTTCCCAAAAGGAGAGCCACTCGGTGCATCCTTGAATACGCATAAGAGTCAGTGTAGATGTGTACGGGTTCAATACTGTCTGTCTCTCTCATGACCACACTCCAAACTGCTATCACTTTCTCCCTCCTGAGTGCTCCTTCTTCCTGTTACGATTTGCTCCCCAGAATCAACATGTAGAGCAACTGCTGGGTATTTCCATATTTTCCCCTCCCTCTGTACCGTGGGATAGGGGCCGTGAAACAGAAACTATAGAATCAGGTTGAGATAATTAGTTTTGTAACCAGGTAATAGGTAATGAACTAACTGACCGTGGCCAGGTACAATGCTGTTATGTTCCATGTACAGTCCCTCCCAAACCGAACAAGAGGTTCGGAGCTGTGACTCTTAAGTAAGTTGCTACGGACAGGTGCATCCACAACAATGGTACTGCGCATGCCCGCAAGAAGAGGGTTATCCAGCAGACACGGGGTGCGCAACCACCAACGACCACCAGAGACCCTTGAGGACCACCGACTCAGATTCACTGAGATGCGTGACGGGGAGGAGACTATGTAAATTAATTCCAAGAAATGATATCATAGGATTGCCTTTTCTGAGAAAAACGCTGACTATGTATATTTTGATCCTACATAACCTGTGTGTTGGTGATCACCTGGCATGCACGTTGGGTGAAGCTATCCCCCGTGCATCCAGGGCTGCAATAAAGAATGCCTGCCTTTTAACACTGCATTGGTGTTAGGAGGTTTATTCCCGGGTTTCGGTGACACCTCTCTCGAAGAGGCGTCAGTAAACCAGACATTTTTCAGGTGGGATTCAAATGAGGGGCTTCCTTTATGTAGGAAGAAGGGGTTTCCTCATTGAGGGAGTGGATGATTTTTCCTGTATTTGGAGCATCTTGGGTGCTCCTCCTCCGCTTGATAAGTGTGACCGTAATGCTCTAGCTGGGCATACCACCCTCCTGGCCGTTTCCCGTGGTGCACCTCCCACAGGGGGTGGGGTGCCTGCCGGTACGGGCTTCAGGACCTTAGAGGGCCCTCGCAGGATTATGGATTGTTGCCGTATAATTCTTTCAGCCTCCAGCAGGGCTTGACTGACCACAAAAAGACCCTTTTCCCAGACCGAGTATCGCTTTTCTGCATCTTTAAAGCTGCTGTGAGTAAAAACCAATGGGGCGGGGCAGGGCGGACCCTCCGGTCTTCGCTGCCATATGTGTATAGACGCCCCATGAATTGCAAAACCCCATTCAATTTGGAGCGGATCCGTCGGGTGTATTGGACCAAAGCTTGATATGGTCCTGCTTCAAACACTAGTAATTTAGAATCATAGACTCATAGAAGGGTTTGGGTTGGAAGGGACCTTAAAGATCATCTAGTTCCAACCCCCTGCTGCGGGCAGGGACACCTCCACTAGACCACGTTGCCCAAAGCCTGATCCAACCTGGTCCTAGAATCTTAAAACACTTCCAGGGATGGGCTTTTTTTTTAGGGCTTCCTCATGAATAGGGGTCCAATCCTGTAACCGATGCGTTTAACTTTTTTTTAAACTATGGTGATGGGATAGGTTGTGTATGGTCTCTGTAAACAAGTGATGTGAGATTATTAGCAATAGTAAGGCAATGGTCGAATGACTGTGGTGCTAGTAACCAGTCTTGCTGCTATGGTCCCTGTACAGCCCCAACCTAACAGGTAACTAATAAAACCGTTTTACAAATGAGAACCTGAGAGCTTGGTGGTGCCACGGAGCTGATAAATTGTGGAGTTGGTACGTGAGCCAAGTAATATTTCATTTTCTGTCAAAAGCATGTCCTGTGAGTGAACTTTGTTCATTATAATCTAATTACAATACCAAAAACACCTCCATTCTAAAAGCTACCCACCTCCAAGGTACGACCACCCTCACTGGGCATGCTCTCTGGATTTCTTTAAGTCTGTAGCTTTAAAAGCAAAGCGAGAAAGTTTTACACCATCAGAATGAAGTAACTGTGTAACTACGTGATGCAATTGTAACTATGTGTGTTTTGAGAATATGAATATGTGTATGTTTGTAGGCTAGGTGGGATGGTAGGAGGAGAGATCCCCCATGCACCCCAGCGCTGAATAAACCAACGTTGGCTTTCTAACTGCATTGCTGTTGGAAAGGTTTTATTGCCGTTTGAGTGGTAACGGATCAGGCTGCCAAGGTTGAAGTGGCTCAGGTGGATTTGGACTGGCAATGTAAGGGTGACTTATTTATAGCTCAGTGGGCCAGGACACCTCAGGCCACCAAGGAAGAGGTGCGACGTATAGATGGGCCCGTGATCGAGGGGTGGACTTGAGCATGGACGCCATCTCATGGGTCATCCATCAATGTGAAACATGCGCTGCAATCAAGCAGCCAAGCGGGTAAAGCCTCTGCGGTATGGAGGACGATGGTTGAAATATAAACATGGGGAAGCCTGGCAAATCGACTACATCACGCTCCCACAAACCCGCCAAGGCAAGCGTTATGTTCTTACAATGGTGGAAGCAACCACTGGATGGCTGGAAACATATCCTGTGCCCCATGCCACTGCCCGGAACGCTATTCTGGGTCTTGAAAAGCAAGTCTTGTGGCGACATGTGTACGGTTACGTGCGGAAGAACGGCGAGGAGATAGGCGATGGAGGTCAGTACAGCTCTTTCCCAGACTCCTTCTAATAAATCCCTTTACGCTTTGTTAAGGCAGCAGGGATTTCTATTCCACATTGTAGCGCGTTGTTACTTGTGTTGTCCCTGGCTAGATTCCTCTGTCATGCACCTTCTCTGTAGCTGACCATGACCTCTTTGCGTGTCCGCTTGCAAGGCTGTCCGTTAGCCAAACACATCACACAGATTTATTGCTCAGGCGCATTCTCACATAGAAAACCTCATAAACTCACGCCCGCCGTTCCTCGCCACGGGCCGTCACTCCGCAGTGCCAGGGATCTCCCGCTTGCTGCTTACCCTCGCGTGGGAAACTACTGGGGAAACCCCGCTGGGACATCGAGGTAACGAAAGCCTTTTGATCATCTGTGCGTGCATTGTGTTTGTGTATCCAACCCTGTTTGGGTCTGGTTTGGTGTCAGCACTGGCGGAGGCCAGCCGGGTGCCGCCGCCTGGATCTGGCAACATGGCACCCCAGAGAGAATTGAGTCAGACAACGGGACTCATTTCCAGAACAACCTCAAAGAGACACCTGGGCCAAAGAGCATGTCATGGAGTGGGTGTATCACATCCCCTATCATGCACCAGCCGCTGGGAAATCAAAAGGTACAATGGACTGCTAAGGACTACCCTGAGAGCAATGGGCAGTGGGACCTCAAACACTGGGACACACATTTAGGAAAGGCCACCTGGTTAGTTAACACGAGGGGATCTGCCAATTGAGCTGGCCCTGCAAATCAAAACTTCCACGCCCACTAGAAGGGGTAAAGTTCCCGTAGTGCACATGAGAAATATGTTGGGGAAGACGGTTTGGGTTATCCCTGCTTCAGGCAAAGGCAAGCCCATCTGCGGGATTGCTTTTGCTCAGGGACCAGGGTGCACTTGGTGGGTGATGAGAAAGGATGGGGAGGTCTGATGTTTACCTCAAGGGGATTTGATTTTGGGTGGGAATAGCCAATAAATTAAATTGCATGATGTTAATTGCTATATGCTGTGTCAATGGTATCACCAGGAGAATCACCCAAAACTAATGAAGGATGGACTTTGAAACCGAGCAAAGTGCGCGATGATGGAACTAGAACGGGACTTCAGCAACTGGTGCCAGGAACTTCATCGAAAGTCACAATCTTCGACGCACAGACTGTGAGCATGGACCACGCCAGATCCACCAGCCGTGAAACGCCGGATGCAGCGTTGTAACAATCCAGCGGCACGCACCATTGCTCCTGCCCTGAGAGACTGTAATGACAGATGGAGCCCAAAGCCATGGACTAAATGAACTCGACGGACATTGTAGAGCGATGGCTCATAGACTAAGGGAATGATAACTGTGAATAATCTGGGCATGACGTAGATGGTAGAGAATAGGGGTGGATAATGTCCTGGTTCTGGCTAGGATAGAGTTAATTTTCACAAGGAGCCAGGACAGGTAAGCCAAGCTGGGCAGGGAGCTATTTCACATACCATGTGCCATCATGCTCACTCTGTAAAAGGGGGCTGGTTGGGGAGGGGCGGGTTCGGCGTGACTCCGGTACGGTGGTCTGAGCGTCTGGTGGGTCGGTCATCGGATCGGTAAATTGCTTTCTGTTGTCACCCATTGTGAATATCTGTTATCAATACCGTTATTGGTGTTTCCCTCTCCCTTGCCATCCCAGTAACTGTCCTATATCCCAACCCACAAGGCGTTGCCTTTGTTTTTCCCATTCTCCTCCCCATCCCACCGGCAGAGGGGCAAGCGAGCGGCCGCGTGGTACTCAGCTGCCGGCTGGGGCTAAACCACGTCAGAGGGTGTGCGCCCCCCTGCCGCCAGCCTGACCTTTATTTCCGTAAGCCTGTTCAAGTTTAAGCCCTGCTGCCAGTGGGCTGCCTTCCCCTCGTGCCACAGATGACCGCTGCTGAGCAGTTACAGTTTGAATTTCCCCTTCACCGTCAACTCTTTGGCTGTCTCCTTGTACTGGGACTGAAGGCCTACCTTCCCCAGGGGATGCTGCATGGGAGACCGTCAAAGGCCAACCAAGCCTGTGGCACAGCATGCACAGGCACACAGTTCCCATTAGAGAGGGGCTTGCTCCCACCACTCCCACTTGACCGGGAAGACCGAGCAGATGAGGCCCTCTCTAGACAGATAGGAGCAGCCTCATGTTCCCAAGCCCTGGTCCTTATGGGGGACTTCAGCCACCCCGATACCTGTTGGAGGGGCAACACAGCAGGGCACAAGCAATCCAGGAGGTTCTGGAATGTGTTGATGATGACTTCCTTCTCCAAGCGATAGAGGAGCCAAGGAGGAGAGGTGCCATGCTGGACCTTGTTCACACCAACAAGGAGGGGCTGGTGGGGAATGAGATGTTAGGAAGAAATCCTTCCCTGTGAGGGTGTGTGAGGCCTGGCACAGGTTGCCCAGAGAAGCTGTGGCTGCCCCCGGCTCCCTGGCAGTGTTCGAGGCCAGGTTGGATGGGGCTTTGGGCAACCTGGGCTAGTGGAGGGTGTCCCTGCCCACGGCAGGGGGGCGGAACTAGATGGGCTTTGAGGTCCCTTCCCACCGAAACCGTTCTATGGTTCTATGATTCTAATTGAAAGGCTTTTCTTTGTGGGTGGAACTGGCTGGTAATTAGAGACGTCTACCTCTGTTCCTGCTAGAGGTGAGAAATGAGGCATAGCCAGGTGTACAGGGGCCTCTCTGCATGTAAATGTATATGCACAAGCAGTTGCTGTGCACAAACAGTTGCTGTGTAGCTGCCCCTTTGTGCAAAACTACTGTTAAAAACTCGACGTCCCACTGTTCTCTGTGTGTTTCCCAGTGGCTGGAGCAGCATGCCTGTATGTGGCTGCTGTGAGTGTCCAGCCCCTTGAGACTGTTCATCTCCCTATAGCCAAAAATACTCATCTGTCCAAGAAAGACTCAGGTTCCGTGGGATGATTCTGCTTGCCTTTGTCCTTCCTCTGCCCTCCTGCCAGAGGGAGGAAGGGATGTGAGCGGGTTGGTAAGGGGCATCCTGGTGCAGGATTTAGTCCGTTGCAGAAATTTGTTCTTTCATGAGGTCTCCATCTTGCAAAAGGGGCCAAAGGAGCAATACCTGGCCTTCCCTGGTCTTTTTCTCTGGCACTCTTGCTTAGTACGAAGAGAGAGACGTGGCCAATGTGAGAATACGTTGTTGGACTCATTGGGGCCTTCGTGTGCTGCTTGTCCAGCCCTTGGGCTCCTGGGTTCCGCTTGTGTGAGCTTTGTGCAGGATGGGCTCTTTGGAGGGCATGTAGGTGCAGAGCTCTTACCAAGGTGCCTCGCACTCCCCCCTCATCTGGGAACTGCCTGCAACATAGCTTGGCCCATCCTGGTGGGCCTTGAGATGAGTCCTGCAGTCTGGGGAACTCCTCAAACATTCCAGAGCTCACTGGTGATACCGCAGCATCCCAACCAGAGTGTCTGATTTGTGGTTTTGGTGTAGACAGGCAGCAGGAGTAACTTCGCTGCTGCTGATAGAGGCTAGTGTGTCAACAAATGATTAAGGGAAATGCAAATCAACGTTCCCAGAGGTTCACCTAATCCCTTGGCTCCACAGAGCCATCTTCTGGGGATCCTGATCTCTCATGCTGCTCTCCATCCCTCCACTGTCCAAAGGCATTTGCAGTCTCCTGTATGTTTTTGGAAAAGACTTGGGAAAAATCATTGGTGGGAACTCCTTGTCTTACAGTGAAAAATAATGTTCAGTCTCACTTGGAGAGGACGAGTAACAGATTAGTACACAAGTGTCTTTTTGTGAGAAAACAAGGCAGTACTGGAGAGATGTGAGAGCCAGAGTATCACCGTAATGGGAATGTATAGAGCTTTATAAGTAATAGCATTGCCTATTTTAACTGCCTACCACCTTGTTTCTTAGAATATAAATAGTACGTGTCCAAGCTGGTTTAGAATAGCAATTGTAGATGTCAGCAGACACTCCTTAAGAAGAAGAAATTAAATCCATTGTAATAACAGGAAAAACTGAACAGAAATCATTGTTTAGCCATTTCAGAATGTGGGTGGAGTGGGGAGAGCTTTCCCAAGCAGGACCCCTGAGGACAGGTTGGGCTGTCCCCATGGTGGCACTGTGCTGAAGTGCCCTGGGAGCTCACCACACAGTCGTGGTGGCACACGGAGAAGTGGCCATGGCTTTCTGATCCGTTTTGGAGTCAGCGTGTCCGAGTGCTACATGAGGAGTGGGGACCGGTGAAATCCAAACTCTCCCTTTCTAGGAATGCCTTGGGTGGCTGCGCAGTGCTTCCTAAAAACTGCTTGTCTGGGAATATCCACAGCTCTTCCTGAGCAGCAGGGGGATGCTGAATGGCAGCAGCCCAGGGTTGTGGCACAAAAGAAAGGAAAATGTCTTTTGCTGTGCACGTGAGCTCAGTCCTTAGCTCAAGCCAGCAAAAACTGTGGTTTTGGTCTGAAAGTGATGTTAAAATACACTTCACTCCCCTTCCGGATCTCCCGGTGTCGGGGGAGGTAGTGATCCAGTAATGCCTACTGTTTCTCAGCCAGCCAGAGCAATTGATGCTTTAGTTCACTTACCTTGGATGCTCTCCACTGCCTGGCTCAGGCGGACAGATGACTCTCTGCTGAAGAGCTGTCTGCAGCCAACCTGGTGGTCACTGCTCATGTCCTTTTGTTTGTTTTCCTGTGAGGGTGAAGCAAAGTGGGCCCTTACCTCAACTTTTCCACTTGTGCTAGTTTGATTCGTGTTTGACCTCAAAGCCAGTGCTTGGACACCGTGAGCTGCGGCTAACCCTACCATTGACTTTCTCCCCAGGTCATCATTCGAACGCTATAAAGGGAGAAACAGCTGCCAGTGCTGGACAAGACCAAGTTCCTTGTCCCAGACCATGTCAACATGAGTGAATTGGTCAAAAATAATCGGTGAGTGGGATGGCCCCAACTGGCATGCTGTGAACCTTGTCCTCACCCACAGGCCCTGAACAGAGAGTGGTGGGGTGAGGATGAGGCAGAAGGCAGAGGCAGCTGCTGAGGGTGGCTAGGGGACAGGATGACACAGCATCCTTGTGTGATGGTGGGGCAAGGGGGACAGGTTCTTAACATCTGCTGAGGGACTGTGACCTCTCCCTCATAGGGACACTCCATGAGGTAACGAAGGGGACTCCAATCCCCTTCTTTTATCCATCAGCTCAGATGGAAGAGGCCCCTCTGCTTTGCCCTTCCCAGCAGCGCTTGGAGAAAGGGGCTTTGCAGATTCCTGACTCAGGAGGCTTTGGAGCCCCAAGCAGCACAGCTGGGCTCATGGACACCATGTCCTGAGCGTGTGGGAGGAGGTCCTAGCTGTGCAGGCCTGGCCTCATGTGAACAAGATGGCTGGGGGGAGGTAGAACTTGCTGTCTCACTGCCCACCGCTGGTGGGTTCACCCAGGCCCTCCTGCCCTTTCCCCACAGGCGTCGCTTGCAGCTGAATCCCACCCAGGCTTTCTTTCCTGCTGGTGAACCAGCACAGCATGGTGAGTGTGTCTACCCCCATCTCGGAGATCTACGAGCAGGAGAAGGACGAGGATGGCTTCCTCTACATGGTCTATGCTTCCCAGGAGACCTTTGGCTACTGAGGCCTGCTGAGAGGTGGCACGCGGAGACAGATGAACTGTGGCGCACAGGCCCCCGGCCTCAGAAGACAACACAACCAGAGGCTCACAAGAGGGGGACTGTGCTGACTCCCTTTCCCCTCCTCCCTCCCTATCACCCTGTCACAAAAGAGGCTTGTGGCGGGTGTTGGACTCGCACAACCCTTCACCTCTGTGTAATTAGGCCACACTCCCCCCACACACGCACCACGTGCATCCATACCTACCCATGCACACACGGGGCCTCGGCTTCCTATCCCATCCCCTTCGTGTAACCTTCAGCTGCTCTCGCTGTGCTCTGTGTGTGCGCGTGTTTGTAGCCTACTGACGCAACAGTTCGGCTGGTGATGGGAGAGGGACAGGACACTGTCGCCTTCCCTTTCCGCACAGGGAGAGCTGCCTCTCCTCCAAGACACTAATATAAAGGGCAGGAGGTCTGCAAAAGCAGCAACACAGATGTTACACGTTACCATTGCTCCTGAGTTTTAATTGATTTTAATTACATCCTATCAGATTCTTGGTGCTGCTGAGTAGATGTAGGCGTCTCTATAGGACTGTGGATAATGTATATCCTTTAGATTTATTTTATTGGGTTTTTTGTTTGCGGTCGTTGTTGGTTTTTTCAGGGATAGATTGGAATGGGGAGAGGGGGTAATCTTTCCTGTATTCTGTAGGTAAATAAATCAGGCTTCATTGCACTTTAAAGCATAGTAGATGTCAGTGGAATTTATTTTTAATTTATACAGGTTTGCCATATATAGTGCTGCTCCTCTGCTGACAGTTGAGCTCAGTTTAGAGGACGGAGCACTGGATAGTGATGTGGGAAACATGGTTATCCTTGCCCGACCTGTGACAGTGTGTTCGGTATGAGTAGTTTCGTTGAGTAGTGCAGGAAATCTCTGAGCACTCAGTCAAAACGCTTTTCCAACCAAAGGCAGGGGCTGATGGCCATTAGGTTCTCCTTTCTCGTGGTATCATGGAGCCTCCAGGAGTTCCCTCGACTCCTCAGCCCTGTCCGAAAGAAGGGCTGATGCTCTCACTGCAGAGCACGTGCTAGATAACAGACGCTTCCCCACGCCCTCCAGCACGGCCACTGCAGGCTCTTTGCCCACACTGCAATTTACTGCCAGCATCTGGAGGAGAAGACTCGGAAGGCTCTGCTCTTCCGGTGCTGGCACACAACCTTCCACTGATCTCAAGGGACACTCTCCCTATGATGTAGATCGACTCAAGGACCCTTCACCACCTCCAGCACTTGCTGCACACAGTCTCAACCACCTCTTCAAGCTGCTGGGCATCTGTGGCACTTTGTTGTTCAGACGCAGCTGTGAACGCGCTGCCTGCCGTGACGTATGGCATCCCGTTGGAGGCAGCGTCACTGCTGACCCTCCTGGGCAGCTTGGCACCTTCCTGTCCCAGCTCAGGTTGGGAGCAGGTTTGGGCCTCATCCAAAGCTGCTTTCACTCTGCTGCAGCGCCCCGACTTCAGGGAGCTCCTTCTGCTCTTGGGTGGAGGTGGGCAAGATGGCTTTTGACACTGCAGCGGCTGCTGTCCCGGGCAAGAAGTGTCAATTGCTCCCGGCAGTTTGGGGGCATCCTTTGGTTTGGCCACGTGTGGCCGAAGCCTTTCCTGAACGGTGACACCAGGTTGCAGCTCGCTGTTGCCTGGACAAGCGCTCACGCCCCCACGTGCTGAGGCTTCACGCGGGCCCAGGCCAGCGCTCTGCTTCGGCCACGCGACCAGGGCAGAAGAGAAGGGCTTCCCTCAGGACGGAGCCTGCTTGCACATGACCCACCTCAGCATCCTGTGCTAGGTCAACTCCAGGCCAGGTAACCTCCTCTCTTCAGCCTCTTGATGGTGTCATTGCGTTTGGGGTATGTGGGTCATGGAGGCTGCTGTACTCTGTGCTCGTTAGGTGACAGTAGGGATCGCCCAGGTCAAAATAGCTGAGGGCCGGTGAAGCTGTAAGAGAGATGGTCCAGAGTATGAACGGGGCAGGAGAGAGCAGCAGGGACCAATGCGCTTGCGAGCTCCTCACGCACGCAGGATGGCCTTTTCAAACCTCCCCGCTACAGGCTAATTGCTGGCCTACGTCCCAGCCAGAGGAAAGACCTCTCTACTTCAGAGACTCTCCAGCGGAGAGAAGAAACCAACCCTGTGCCCACATCCTCTCTCTGGTGCCTATCGACTGCTGCTGTGGGAACACAAGGAGCTGTTTACGGCAGGGGTGCGAGGGTGCGCCCGGTCCTGCACCTGTAAGGAGCTAAGCTGAAATGTCGCCTACAGCCACGTCTCGCCCTCTGGCAATTCACTCTGCTTGCAAAAAGGGATTGCGCTCCCCAGAGGTGCCAAGCGGTCCTTGTGTGAAAGGCAAAGGTGGTTGGAAGACCTGACACCAACACTCTTCTCCAGCCAGCTCTGGGCAGCCTGGAGCACCGCTATGGGCAAGTCCTCCTTTCTCTGGGCACCACGGAGCCAGGAGCTTCCCTCGACTCCCCAGCCCTGTGCGATGGAAGGGCTGCAGCTTCCCGCTGCAGAGCGGGTGGCCACAAGAATTCTCTGTGTGACGGGGACCGTCCAGTCCAAGAAGAGCTTGTCTAGCCCTCTCTACTTCCTTTACCTTTTCCCCCAGCTTTGCCCTGCTGAAGACAGGCTTGGAGCCGGGCACCACAGGGATCTTTGACCCCGAGGGGGAGGTCCAGCAGCTCAGGCTCCATCAGCCCAGTAGCTCCTTCTCCCAGTGCTGTCTTCTGTGCCCGACCTAGGAAGACAAGAGACACTCAGGCGCTAGCTCAAGAAGCTCCTGCACGGCAGTTGCAAGGAAGGGCACGTGCCCAGGCCCCAGAGCAGGCCCCCCGCCATGTCCCAGGCTCCCCGGCTGAGCCCTCTCCATCGGCCCGCCGCTCACCTCTCTCCTCTTTCCCAGCGCACTCAGCAGTGCGTCCGCCTTTCGGACGCCAGCAGTGAGACAGTGCTCCACAGCTCCTTCCAAAAGCTCCTCAGGAGCTGCGACCCTGTGCTGACTCCTCTTGCTCCACAGGCCCCTTGCCACCGCAACTGTGAAGCAAAGCGGGCGTCCTTGCCAACAGGAAGAAATGCAAGGAACTGCCACACCCAGGATGCTCAGCTCTGGCTCAGGTTTACCCCTTTTCCTTTTTCAGACCTCTCCCCTGTCACAGAAAAAGCAGCCTCATCTCGGACTTTGCACTGAATTGCATTTTCGGCCATCAGCTCTCACCGTCCAACTCCTGAGTCACGTCTTGAGAAACACAGAAGACAAAAACACAGGCCGAGGGAAACACTCTCTCCTGCCCTTTCCTCAGGCTCCCCTTCAGCCCAGACACCTCTCTGCCCCTCTCCTCCCTCCCTCCCTCCTCCCTCATTCCCTCCCTCCCCGCGCCTCCTGTGAGGCGATGGGGAGCGCAGGACGTTCTGCATCAGTGCGGGATGGTTTCTCCCCCCGTCTCGTCGCCTTTTTCCCTCTGCCCTTCTGCTGCCCCTTCCCTCTCACCTGGTCCTTCTGCCCCGACAGGGCTCCTCCACCGCCGCAGTCCCTCACAAGTACCGCTGCGCCGTGAGGCGCCTCCGGCGAGGCCGCGTCCCCAACAGTGTCCCCTTCCTCGGGCCTCCTCCGGCGCCGTCTCCCTGCCCGTGTCGCCTCCTTGTGCCCCCCGCACCACCCACGGCCCCTCCCGCCCCGCCCAGCGGCTCCACACCGGCCGGAGGAGCGGCGCCGTGCGCTCCTCTGATTGGTCGCAGCTCCGGCGCCATGAGCTCCTCCCATTGGTCAACAGCTCTGGCGCGGGGGTCTTGGAGCGCCCCTTGCTGAGCCGCTGGACCCGGCTGGAAGCGGCCGTTACCGGCCCGGGGCGGCTCCCGGCCCCCCAGCCCCCCCTCAGAGCTGCCGTTCGCGCCCCCGGCTTTCTCCACAGGGTGGGAGCTGGGCCACCGGCTGCGGCTGCGCTGCTCGCTTTCTGCTCTCCTTCTGCTCTCGCTTCCCCCCGCTTTCTCCAGTTTTACTGGCTTTCCACCCCTTTTTCCTTTCCGCTACCTATTCCCCTAGCTGGTTCCTGGGGAAGGCAGGTAGGAGCCTGGCTGCCGGCTCCTGCTGCACTCACCTGCTGCCTCTCCCCCTTTACCTAAGCAAATCCCTCAAAAAGCGCCTCCTAACAAGCCTTGGATATTGTATTTACGTGAACAGGAAGGAACAGCCGGTGGCACGTTGACGCAGAAAGCAGCCCAATGCCGGCGAGCTGTAGTGTGTTACTCGGCACGACTAGGCCCCTCCTCATTGAAGGCAGGAGTTCATGCGTCAGGGCTGCTGCAGCAGCAGCTGTGTGATGAGGGAGAAAGCAGGACCTTGTCCTGGGGCACCCCAGGCAGCGAATGCAGAAAACAAATATGCCCTGAGAACAGCGTGACCTGTGAAATCCCTTACCCACAAAAGTAATGCAAAAAGGGAAACGCCTGAGGAGGAAATGGAATCTGGACATTGGAAAGAAAAACCTTTTCTCCCCAGGACGATGCCGATTGGTAGCTTTGGTCAGAGAACTTTGCCATTGCAACACATGGAGGAGCATCTGACTAGAAAATCAAGTCTCTCAGTCAGGGGTGGCACTGGCTTGACCCAAGCAACTGGGTTGACGAGTCACAAAAGGATGTTTGATGTGTGGGAATGCTACATAAGAAGAAGCTCCAATGTAAAGGTGGCTTTGAAGACAAGTGCCAGAGAACTTGACTAACAGCAACCTCACCTGTACAAGGGGGCTGCTGTTAGAAGGACCCAGACCAAACGGGCTGAAAGTGGCAAAGTTGCGACAAAATTGTCCAAACTCAGCTACTAAATACGCATTGGGGGCGCTTGCGTGGCGGGCTCACGTAAACAAATGCTCAGAAGTAAATGATAACAAGAGAGATCGTGGCCAAAGCCAACAGGTTATGTAAATTTTAAAAACAAACATGTGAGTAGACTTAAAATTGTATGTAAGGAATCCAGAGTGCACTACGAGGTCCTTTTCGGGCTCCCAGATGAGAGACACATTGATTGCTGTCAGTAGAAGTGGTTTTAGCTAGGCTGTCTTACTCCCTTCTTTCTGGTACCCATGCACGATACGGAAGAAAATGGGAGCAAATCAATTTTTGTAACACTCTTAATTCACAGATTCACAGATTCACAGACTGGTAGGGGTTGGAAGGGTCACTTAAAGGATCACTTAAAGCGTGTTGCACAGGTTTGCGTGCAGGCGGGTTTTGAATCTCTCCAGAGGAGGAGACTCCACAACCTCTTTGGGAAACCTGTTCCAGTGCTCGGTCACCCTCTAAGGGAAGAAGGTTTTCCTCATATTCAGATGGAACTTCCTGCGTCCCAGTTTTGACTGACTTTCTACCCCATTCTCCTCCTTTTTTATCATTTTCACCCAGCATTGTGCTGTGGCAGACCAGCTTAGTGCCACGGTCCTGGCTGCTGCTGTGCTCCATGCTACTCCGCTGGCTTTCTCACCCTTTCTCCTCCTCTTACGCAGCTCCGACCTCTCCAGCCGGTCTTGAGGGATAAAGAGGATAAAAGGGTTTCCCAGGGCATAAAGAAAGGCAGAGGGAGGGCTCTGGGTGGCACGGAAAGGCACATGGAGGGCAGACGCAGGTACCCAAAGGCATGGAGAAGGCTGGGGCTGGGCACTGAAAGGCAGATGAGGGGCTCTGAGCCACACAGCAAGGCACAAAGAGGGTCCTAGGATGCACCCAAAGAGAAATGCAGGGCCTTTGGAAGCAAGAAAAAGCAAAGGGGAATGCCTCGGTTGCCCCAAATGCCCGTGGAGGATTGGGGGAAGTGTAAAAGCAGAGGTGCCTTGAGGAGCCACAGTATGGCCTAGCTCGAATGTCCACCGCTATGGGCAAGTCCTCCTTTCTCTGGGCACCACGGAGCCAGGAGCTTCCCTCGACTCCCCAGCCCTGTGCGATGGAAGGGCTGCAGCTCCCGCTGCAGAGCGGGTGGCCGCAAGGACCTCTCTGCATGACGGGGACCCCGTCCAAGAAGAGAGCTTGTCTAGCCCTCTCTACTTCCTTTACCTTTTCCCCCAGCTTTGCCCTGCTGAAGACAGGCTTGGAGCCGGGCACCACAGGGATCTTGACCCCGAGGGGGAGGTCCAGCAGCTCAGGCTCCATCAGCCCAGTAGCTCCTTCTCCCAGTGCTGTCTTCTGTGCCCGACCTAGGAAGACAAGAGACACTCAGGCGCTAGCTCAAGAAGCTCCTGCACGGCAGTTGCAAGGAAGGGCACGTGCCCAGGCCCCAGAGCAGGCCCCCCGCCATGTCCCAGGCTCCCCGGCTGAGCCCTCTCCATCGGCCCGCCGCTCACCTCTCTCCTCTTTCCCAGCGCACTCAGCAGTGCGTCCGCCTTTCGGACGCCAGCAGTGAGACAGTGCTCCACAGCTCCTTCCAAAAGCTCCTCAGGAGCTGCGACCCTGTGCTGACTCCTCTTGCTCCACAGGCCCCTTGCCACCGCAACTGTGAAGCAAAGCGGGCATCCTTGCCAACCGGGAAGAAACGCAAGGAACTGCCACACCAAAGGCGCTCGGCTCTGGCTCGGGTTTACCCCCTTTTCCTTTTCAGACCTCTCCCCTGTCCCGGGAAAAGCAGCCTCAAGTCGGGGACTTGCACTGAATTGGATTTTCGGCCCATCGCTCTCAACATCTACGTGCGCTGATCTGCGCTGTGCTCCTGTCTGGGCAGGGCGCTTGGGACCCGCCGGAGGGACGGGCTGTCTGGAAAGCTGTGGGCCCGTGGAGGGGAGGGCGTCCTCAGCGGGACAGCTCCCCTTTCCGTCGCGTGGCGTGGGCGGTTTTGCAACGCGCCTTCCCCAGTTCAGCTCAGGGGTCAGCGCAGGCCCCGGTTGACAGATCCGCTCTAGTACGGAGTCAATGATCCGACTTGCAGTGGTCCTTATAGCCAAAGTCGGGGCTAAGGCTGTTGGCTTTGGCTTCGTTTCCCTCTCTAACTTCTTCTCCGCCACTCCAAGAACCTCAGGGCCCGTGGTTGTGGCATATGCAGGCTGTTCTGCATGGCGCTGCTGATCTCTGGAGACGGCGTTTGGGACGCTCTTCCTGGCAGTCGTGCGACTCGGTCGCGAGACATCAGCAGCGCTTGTATTTGGCAGTGGTTGTAAGGCAGGACGCTTTGCTACCTTGCTTGCTTCCAGGCTCTGCTGTTCAGCTGGAAAGCACCGGGATGCCTGAGAGCTGGAGCAGACCCCAGGCCATGCATCTGCCGGGCTCTGCCTGTAAGAAGCCAGGCAAGGCACAGCAGAATACCCTGCGCAACAGAAGTCAGGGAGTCAGAAAAGTGAAAGGAACTGGTTAAACTAGCAGCCCCTTGAAAGTTTTGTCAGTTGTCTGCAGTCCAATCATTTTAAAAAGAAAGCCTATTTCATACCCGTTGTTTGTTGGGATTTCAGTCAAGCTTACGGAAAGGATCTGATGGCTACCCATCAGCTGGGATAGCCTGCGTGTTACGAGCGTGGCGACATCCCTGCAAAGAAATCCACTGAAGTTCACAGCGGCAAACTTCAGGAGCTCAGCGAGGGCGGGAGGAAGGAGGTCTCTGCCGAAAGGCTCGGCAGGGGCCGATGTGCAGAGGTGGCAGAGGAATGCAGCGCTGCCTGCCTCCGTCCTCACAGCCAGCTTACTTGCCAACATGTTCTCCCCCACATGTAACGTGGTTTTGCCATTCCAATCCAGGACAGGGCATGAAAAAGAGAGGAAAAAACCCACCCCACAGAAGAAAACTAAGAAGAGAATCAAGAGTGACCTTGCAGGGCTGGAGTGGCAGAGGGAAGATGTTTTGGCTGCTGGTGTTTTCTGGTGCTGACGTGACTGAGAAGAGGGTCCAATGGGCTGGCTGCTCACAGTGTCAGCCAAGCTGCTCGGGAGCAGATCTAGCTGCTTGCAGCGAGCGTCTCCCTCTCTGCATGCTGACCGTCTTGCCAGGGAACAGGAGGGAACTCTGGTTTGGGCAGCCAGGAGAGAAGGACTCCTTTAGCCTGGGAGAGAGTGGGGCTGGTTGGGGTGGTGTGGGGGTGTGGGGGTGTGCGCCCCCCCTGCCGCCAGCCTGACCTTTATTTCCGTAAGCCTGTTCAAGTTTAAGCCCTGCTGGCAGTGGGGCCGCCTTCCCCTCGTGCCACAGATGACCGCTGCTGAGCAGTTAGTTTGAATTTCCCCTTCACCGTCAACTCTTTGACTTGTCTCCTTGTGGGACTGAAGGCCTCCCTTCCCCAGGGGATGCTGCATGGGAGACCGTCAAAGGCCAACCAAGCCTGTGGCACAGCAGGGTGGTGAGTTCCCCTTAGAGAGGGGCTTGCTCCCACCACTCCCCTTGGGATGAGCCTTGGCACGGGCTGCTTGAAGATGAGACAGCTTAGGGCAGGGAAAATGCCCAGACACAGTATGGCCTGGCTCGAATGAAGCTCAGCACAAGCAAGCACTTGGGAGTAAACTCTTTATTGCCAGCACAAGGCTGCAAAGTCTGTGTTTGCTGCCTGCTGGAGCTGCCCAGGGGCTCTACGCCTCTCTTGCCGCACACCTCCTCAGGACAGCGTCCACAAGCCTCCCAGCTAACGCCCTCGTTTCTGACACGGGCAGCTGGGGCTCGCCTCAGGGAAGCGCTTCACGTGCGCTGATCTGCGCTGTGCTCCTGTCTGGGCAGGGCGCTTGGGACCCGCCGGAGGGACGGGCTGTCTGGAAAGCCGTGGGCCCGTGGAGGGGAGGGCGTCCTCAGCGGGACAGCTCCCCTTTCCGTCGCGTGGCGTGGGCGGTTTTGCAACGCGCCTTCCCCAGTTCAGCTCAGGGGTCAGCGCAGGCCCCGGTTGACAGATCCGCTCTAGTACGGAGTCAATGATCCGACTTGCAGTGGTCCTTATAGCCAAAGTCCGGGCTAAGGCTGTTGGCTTTGGCTTCGTTTCCCTCTTTAACTTCTCCTCCGCCGTTCCAAGAACCTCAGGGCCCGTGGTTCTGGCATATGCAGGCTGTTCTGCATGGCGCTGCTGATCTCTGGAGACGGCGTTTGGGACGCTCTTCCTGGCAGTCGTGCGACTCGGTCGCGAGACATCAGCAGCGCTTGTATTTGGCAGCGGTTGTAAGGCAGGACGCTTTGCTACCTTGCTTGCTTCCAGGCTCTGCTGTTCAGCTGGAAAGCACCGGGATGCCTGAGAGCTGGAGCAGACCCCAGGCCATGCATCTGCCGGGCTCTGCCTGTAAGAAGCCAGGCAAGGCACAGCAGAATACCCTGCGCAACAGAAGTCAGGGAGTCAGAAAAGTGAAAGGAACTGGTTAAACTAGCAGCCCCTTGAAAGTTTTGTCAGTTGTCTGCAGTCCAATCATTTTAAAAAGAAAGCCTATTTCATACCCGTTGTTTGTTGGGATTTCAGTCAAGCTTACGGAAAGGATCTGATGGCTACCCATCAGCTGGGATAGCCTGCGTGTTACGAGCGTGGCGACATCCCTGCAAAGAAATCCACTGAAGTTCACAGCGGCAAACTTCAGGAGCTCAGCGAGGGCGGGAGGAAGGAGGTCTCTGCCGAAAGGCTCGGCAGGGGCCGATGTGCAGAGGTGGCAGAGGAATGCAGCGCTGCCTGCCTCCGTCCTCACAGCCAGCTTACTTGCCAACATGTTCTCCCCCACATGTAACGTGGTTTTGCCATTCCAATCCAGGACAGGGCATGAAAAAGAGAGGAAAAAACCCACCCCACAGAAGAAAACTAAGAAGAGAATCAAGAGTGACCTTGCAGGGCTGGAGTGGCAGAGGGAAGATGTTTTGGCTGCTGGTGTTTTCTGGTGCTGACGTGACTGAGAAGAGGGTCCAATGGGCTGGCTGCTCACAGTGTCAGCCAAGCTGCTCGGGAGCAGATCTAGCTGCTTGCAGCGAGCGTCTCCCTCTCTGCATGCTGACCGTCTTGCCAGGGAACAGGAGGGAACTCTGGTTTGGGCAGCCAGGAGAGAAGGACTCCTTTAGCCTGGGAGAGAGAGGGGCTGGATGGGGAGGTGTGGGGGTGTGGGGGTGTGCGCCCCCCTGCCGCCAGCCTGACCTTTATTTCCGTAAGCCTGTTCAAGTTTAAGCCCTGCTGGCAGTGGGGCCGCCTTCCCCTCGTGCCACAGATGACCGCTGCTGAGCAGTTAGTTTGAATTTCCCCTTCACCGTCAACTCTTTGACTTGTCTCCTTGTGGGACTGAAGGCCTCCCTTCCCCAGGGGATGCTGCATGGGAGACCGTCAAAGGCCAACCAAGCCTGTGGCACAGCAGGGTGGTGAGTTCCCCTTAGAGAGGGGCTTGCTCCCACCACTCCCCTTGGGATGAGCCTTGGCACGGGCTGCTTGAAGATGAGACAGCTTAGGGCAGGGAAAATGCCCAGACACAGTATGGCCTGGCTCGAATGAAGCTCAGCACAAGCAAGCACTTGGGAGTAAACTCTTTATTGCCAGCACAAGGCTGCAAAGTCTGTGTTTGCTGCCTGCTGGAGCTGCCCAGGGGCTCTACGCCTCTCTTGCCGCACACCTCCTCAGGACAGCGTCCACAAGCCTCCCAGCTAACGCCCTCGTTTCTGACACGGGCAGCTGGGGCTCGCCTCAGGGAAGCGCTTCACGTGCGCTGATCTGCGCTGTGCTCCTGTCTGGGCAGGGCGCTTGGGACCCGCCGGAGGGACGGGCTGTCTGGAAAGCCGTGGGCCCGTGGAGGGGAGGGCGTCCTCAGCGGGACAGCTCCCCTTTCCGTCGCGTGGCGTGGGCGGTTTTGCAACGCGCCTTCCCCAGTTCAGCTCAGGGGTCAGCGCAGGCCCCGGTTGACAGATCCGCTCTAGTACGGAGTCAATGATCCGACTTGCAGTGGTCCTTATAGCCAAAGTCCGGGCTAAGGCTGTTGGCTTTGGCTTCGTTTCCCTCTTTAACTTCTCCTCCGCCGTTCCAAGAACCTCAGGGCCCGTGGTTCTGGCATATGCAGGCTGTTCTGCATGGCGCTGCTGATCTCTGGAGACGGCGTTTGGGACGCTCTTCCTGGCAGTCGTGCGACTCGGTCGCGAGACATCAGCAGCGCTTGTATTTGGCAGCGGTTGTAAGGCAGGACGCTTTGCTGCCTTGCTTGCTTCCAGGCTCTGCCCTTCAGATGCTCTGGGGAGTGCTTGTCCTGCTTCCATGCCCTGCCTTGAGAAAGGCCTCTGGAATGGCTGCGGCCGTCCGTTGGAGCAAATTCCCTCGAGAAGCTCCATGATTTTGGAATATTTGCAGCTAAATTCTCGTTCAAATAGAGAAGCTACAAAGCATTCCAAGGTGGAGCAAATACTGTCAACAATTCTTCTGGTGAGTTTGTCAAGGCAGGCCTGTGCAGGTGCTCTGTGGGAAGCTGCTCCTTCAGCTTGCCCTGGTTTCTCTTCCTTGCATTTGCCCGCTCGGGTGGCTCCTCTGGCAACAGGCTGCTCCTTCCACCTGGTTGCCGGCCCTGGCTCAGATGCTTTGCACCTGCTGGATGCCAAACGCTCCCCCACGCCTTCCAGCACGGTCACTACAAGCTCTTTGCCCACCAGTACAATTTCCTGCCAGCGATTCCGAGGAGAAGTCTCTGCTCTTCCGGTGCTGGCACGCAGTCTTCCTCTGATCTCCAGGGCAACTCTCCTTAAGATGGAGATTGACTCATCCCGAGGACCCTTCACCACCTCCAACACTTGGTGCACCACAGTCTCAACCACCTCTTCAAGCTGCTGGGCATCTGTGGCACTTTGTTGTTCAGACGCAGCTGTGAACGCGCTGCCTGCCGTGACGTATGGCTTCCTCTTGGAGGCAGCGTCACTGCTAACCCTCCTGGGCAGCTTGGCACCTTCCTGTCCCAGCTCAGGTTGGGAGCAGGTTTGGCTCTCATCCACAGCTGCTTTCCCTCTTGCGCATCGCCCCGATTTGAGGGGGCTCCTTCTGCTTTTGGGTGGAGGTGGGCAAGATGGTTTGCGAGGCTGCAGCGGCCGCTGTCCCGGGCACGAAGCGTCGCTCTCTCCTGGCAGTTTGGGGGCATCCTTTGGTTTGGCCACGTGTGGTCGAAGCCTTTCCTGAAAGGTGACACCAGGTTGTGGCTCGCTGTTGCCTGGACAAGCGCTCACGCCCCCGCGCGCTCAGGCTTCGCGCGGGCCCAGGCCAGCGCTCTGCTTCGGCCGCGCGACGAGGGCAGAAGGGCTTCCCTCAGGACGGAGCCTGCTTGCACACGACCTTCCTGCCTGTGCCCACGCCAGCACCCTGCGCTAGCTCAGCTCCGAGCCGGCTAGTACTTTTGCCGCCACAGTGCCCGGCCCACCAGCACAGCCCTCTCCTCCTCCTCCGCGCTGACCGCCTCCCCGAGATGCAGCAAGTCAAGCCCCAGCCCTCGGCACCGTGCCGCTGACAGGTGTCCGCCAGCACTCCGCTTTGCCTACCTTTTCTTGCCTGGCCATTTTCTCTGCCTCCAGCTTGAGCCTGGTCAGATACTGCCTGTACTCGTTGAACTCCTTCAGAGTGCAAACCACCTATGGAGAGACGAGGGGAGAAATCACCCGAGCACTGTCAAGCCAGCTACGCAGCCTGCCTTCCCCGAAAGAGCCCGAACCCAGCGGGAGGGGAGCTGCTGCTGTGCGTACGCCGCCTCTGTGCTCAGGGAACCCCGCGCGGAGGGAACCGTTTTTCCCAGCCCAGCGACGCCCAAACCTACTTTGCCGTCGCTGGTGACGTAACCCTCTTTCTTCAGCCTCCGGAGGTTGTCTTTGCGTTTGTAGTAGGCCTGCAGATGCGGGTCATGGAGGCTGTTGTACTCTGTGCTCGTTAGGCGACAGTAGGGATCGCCCAGGTCAAAATAGCCTGAGGGCCGGTGAAGCTGTAAGAGAGATGGTCCAGAGTATGAATGGGGCAGGAGAGAGCAGCAGGGACCAATGCGCTTGCGAGCTCCTCATGCACGCAGGATGGCCTTTTCAAACCTCCCCGCTACAGGCTAATTGCTGGCCTACGTCCCAGCCAGAGGAAAGACCTCTCTTCTTCAGAGACTCTCCAGCGGAGAAGAAACCAACCCTGTGCCCACATCCTCTCTCTGGTGCCTATCGACTGCTGCTGTGGGAACACAAGGAGCTGTTTACGGCAGGGGTGCGAGGGTTGCGCCCGGTCCTGCACCTGTAAGGAGCTAAGCTGAAACGTCGCCTACAGCCACGTCTCGCCCTCTGGCAATTCACTCTGCTTGCAAAAAGGGATTGCGCTCCCCAGAGGTGCCAAGCGGTCCTTGTGGAAAGGCAAAGGTGGTTGGAAGACCTGACACCAACACTCTTCTCCAGCCAGCTCTGGGCAGCCTGGAGCACCGCTATGGGCAAGTCCTCCTTTCTCTGGGCACCACGGAGCCAGGAGCTTCCCTCGACTCCCCAGCCCTGTGCGATGGAAGGGCTGCAGCTCCCGCTGCAGAGCGGGTGGCCGCAAGGACCTCTCTGCATGACGGGGACCCCGTCCAAGAAGAGAGCTTGTCTAGCCCTCTCTACTTCCTTTACCTTTTCCCCCAGCTTTGCCCTGCTGAAGACAGGCTTGGAGCCGGGCACCACAGGGATCTTGACCCCGAGGGGGAGGTCCAGCAGCTCAGGCTCCATCAGCCCAGTAGCTCCTTCTCCCAGTGCTGTCTTCTGTGCCCGACCTAGGAAGACAAGAGACACTCAGGCGCTAGCTCAAGAAGCTCCTGCACGGCAGTTGCAAGGAAGGGCACGTGCCCAGGCCCCAGAGCAGGCCCCCCGCCATGTCCCAGGCTCCCCGGCTGAGCCCTCTCCATCGGCCCGCCGCTCACCTCTCTCCTCTTTCCCAGCGCACTCAGCAGTGCGTCCGCCTTTCGGACGCCAGCAGTGAGACAGTGCTCCACAGCTCCTTCCAAAAGCTCCTCAGGAGCTGCGACCCTGTGCTGACTCCTCTTGCTCCACAGGCCCCTTGCCACCGCAACTGTGAAGCAAAGCGGGCATCCTTGCCAAGCGGGAAGAAACGCAAGGAACTGCCACACCAAAGGCGCTCGGCTCTGGCTCGGGTTTACCCCCTTTTCCTTTTCAGACCTCTCCCCTGTCCCGGGAAAAGCAGCCTCAAGTCGGGGACTTGCACTGAATTGGATTTTCGGCCCATCGCTCTCAACATCTACGTGCGCTGATCTGCGCTGTGCTCCTGTCTGGGCAGGGCGCTTGGGACCCGCCGGAGGGACGGGCTGTCTGGAAAGCTGTGGGCCCGTGGAGGGGAGGGCGTCCTCAGCGGGACAGCTCCCCTTTCCGTCGCGTGGCGTGGGCGGTTTTGCAACGCGCCTTCCCCAGTTCAGCTCAGGGGTCAGCGCAGGCCCCGGTTGACAGATCCGCTCTAGTACGGAGTCAATGATCCGACTTGCAGTGGTCCTTATAGCCAAAGTCGGGGCTAAGGCTGTGGGCTTTGGCTTCGTTTCCCTCTCTAACTTCTTCTCCGCCACTCCAAGAACCTCAGGGCCCGTGGTTCTGGCATATGCAGGCTGTTCTGCATGGCGCTGCTGATCTCTGGAGACGGCGTTTGGGACGCTCTTCCTGGCAGTCGTGCGACTCGGTCGCGAGACATCAGCAGCGCTTGTATTTGGCAGTGGTTGTAAGGCAGGACGCTTTGCTACCTTGCTTGCTTGCAGGCTCTGCTGTTCAGCTGGAAAGCACCGGGATGCCTGAGAGCTGGAGCAGACCCCAGGCCATGCATCTGCCGGGCTCTGCCTGTAAGAAGCCAGGCAAGGCACAGCAGAATACCCTGCGCAACAGAAGTCAGGGAGTCAGAAAAGTGAAAGGAACTGGTTAAACTAGCAGCCCCTTGAAAGTTTTGTCAGTTGTCTGCAGTCCAATCATTTTAAAAAGAAAGCCTATTTCATACCCGTTGTTTGTTGGGATTTCAGTCAAGCTTACGGAAAGGATCTGATGGCTACCCATCAGCTGGGATAGCCTGCGTGTTACGAGCGTGGCGACATCCCTGCAAAGAAATCCACTGAAGTTCACAGCGGCAAACTTCAGGAGCTCAGCGAGGGCGGGAGGAAGGAGGTCTCTGCCGAAAGGCTCGGCAGGGGCCGATGTGCAGAGGTGGCAGAGGAATGCAGCGCTGCCTGCCTCCGTCCTCACAGCCAGCTTACTTGCCAACATGTTCTCCCCCACATGTAACGTGGTTTTGCCATTCCAATCCAGGACAGGGCATGAAAAAGAGAGGAAAAAACCCACCCCACAGAAGAAAACTAAGAAGAGAATCAAGAGTGACCTTGCAGGGCTGGAGTGGCAGAGGGAAGATGTTTTGGCTGCTGGTGTTTTCTGGTGCTGACGTGACTGAGAAGAGGGTCCAATGGGCTGGCTGCTCACAGTGTCAGCCAAGCTGCTCGGGAGCAGATCTAGCTGCTTGCAGCGAGCGTCTCCCTCTCTGCATGCTGACCGTCTTGCCAGGGAACAGGAGGGAACTCTGGTTTGGGCAGCCAGGAGAGAAGGACTCCTTTAGCCTGGGAGAGAGAGGGGCTGGATGGGGAGGTGTGGGGGTGTGGGGGTGTGCGCCCCCCTGCCGCCAGCCTGACCTTTATTTCCGTAAGCCTGTTCAAGTTTAAGCCCTGCTGGCAGTGGGGCCGCCTTCCCCTCGTGCCACAGATGACCGCTGCTGAGCAGTTAGTTTGAATTTCCCCTTCACCGTCAACTCTTTGGCTTGTCTCCTTGTGGGACTGAAGGCCTCCCTTCCCCAGGGGATGCTGCATGGGAGACCGTCAAAGGCCAACCAAGCCTGTGGCACAGCAGGGTGGTGAGTTCCCCTTAGAGAGGGGCTTGCTCCCACCACTCCCCTTGGGATGAGCCTTGGCACGGGCTGCTTGAAGATGAGACAGCTTAGGGCAGGGAAAATGCCCAGACACAGTATGGCCTGGCTCGAATGAAGCTCAGCACAAGCAAGCACTTGGGAGTAAACTCTTTATTGCCAGCACAAGGCTGCAAAGTCTGTGTTTGCTGCCTGCTGGAGCTGCCTAGGGGCTTGTCCCATCCCACTCGGGGGCTTGGGGGGAGGTTAACTCTTTAATTGTCTGCGCGGTAATCAGAAGTAACAACAATTACTTTAGAGGTTCAAACCAGTCATAAATTTACTTAAGGCTCCACGGAACTACAAGAGATGGAGGCTTGGCAAAAGTCATAACAATGCTCAAAACTTAGCAGAACTATGAAAGGTAAGGGTTTAGCAAAACGTGTGACGATATTTCCCTAATGTGCCGAAAATTAAGTTAGAGACAAAGAGAGTGACAGAGAGGAAAAGAAAGAGAGAAAGAAAAGAGAGAGAGAGATAAAGAAAAAAGATGTCACCACCCTTGGATCCAGCAATGTTCTCTGCTCGTAGTTGTAGTCCAGGTGGACTGAACTTATGTTTTCCCTTTTTATAACCCGATGTGCCCGCCCCATAGACGGGGGTCTGTCATCACTGAGCAGCCACAGTATGAGCTCAGGAATGTTCAGAAATGTTCTAGAAATGAGTGGGTGGGTTGTGGGGGTCCTGGGGGTCTCACTGCCCTCCCCCTTTCAGGACTGACCAAGTGAGTGGTGATCTTTCACAGGCACATGGCGCACAGGGCACAGATGGTCTTTGTTTACGTGTTTCAGGAGTAGAGGAGTGGTCTCACAAGACGTTTTGCTGCCTCCGCAGGCTCCGTTCTTGGTCAACACCCCCTGGTCATCAGCAGCCCATCCCTGTCCATGTCAAGACGGGTGTTTGCGACATCCACTTGTTATCAGGGCCTTACACCTCCCCGTGGCTCAAACAGACGTCTTGACTTCTTCTTGGAGGTCATCTTCTAGGGCGGTGATTCTCACACAGCGAACAGAGGGGGAGAGGAGAGAAGAAAAGGAAGAGGTGGCACGAGTAATCATACAGCGAACAATAGCTCTGCCAATCGTTAAAAATATGAAACCGACAACTAATGTTAGTCCTATTTTCATTAACCATGCCCCCCTTCCCGTGAGTCCCCTGGATCGTAGGATGGATTGTAACCAAGAGTTCGGGGTCTCGCCATCAAACCAGTCTTTTGGTCGTATGGATTGAAAAAGTTCCGCCGTCTGGTCTGTTATCTCCTTCATTTTTGTTCGAGCCTCCTCTGTTGAGGTAGTAGCGTTGTGTGTGGTGATGCAGCATTCTCCATTGGTGAGATTTAACACCGCACAAGCTCCTTGTTCTTTAAGCAATATCATATCCAGGGCTCGACGATTCTGAAGGGTCATCTTTGATACCTGTTGGACCTGTAAGTTTAAGTCCCCAAAAGCATATCGTGTCCAGTTACTTAAAAGATGTACCTGCCAGGTAATATTTTCTAGGACAAATTGGTGCCGTTTTAAGGTTACATAAGGGGTCAAACTATTCTCAACCATTAACGCAGTTAGTTGTCCAGCAGTATAGTAATTGGGAGTTTGGACTCCATTAATCGCCCAATCGGGACGAGCCTTTGGATTACTTCCCGCTTCTCTACGCGATTGCCGGGAAGGTACTATAAAATTAAAAACACGAGATGAACACAAAGAAGGGATAGCTAATCCACACCTCAGGCCAGCATGATATTCCGGTGCTAAGTAAGAGTAAAATTTTCCATTGGAGCATCCCCATGCGGATCCCAACGGGGCTGGATGTATGAGCATATTGTGTTTACCAACATATTCTCCTCCAAATGTAACGTGGTTTTGCCATTCCAATCCAGGACAGGGCAGGAAAAAAACAAAACAAAACAAAAAAACAAAAGAAGAAAACTAAGAAGAGCATCAAGAGTGACCTTGCAGGGCTGGAGTGGCAGAGGGAAGATGTTTTGGCTGCTGGTGTTTTCTGGTGCTGACGTGACTGAAAAGAGGGTCCAAAGGGAATAGAGGAGTTCAGTGGTTTGCGATGCTGGCATTATCTTGGTAGTCCAGTGGTATTCCTTGTTATTTAGAATGGTGGCTCTTGTTCTCCTTGCAATGATCTGTGGTCCTTTATTCATGCTTATTTAACCATGAATATGCAGTATACAATGTAACCTATATATATCTTAAGAAATTTCATACAATTTAATACTACGAAGACTAATTGGTACAATTTTTAGGTAATGAGGACCCAAGAACTGAATTGCCCATTTCCATTAATTCTACTAATTTTAAAGATATATTGGCATTTTCAAGTCCCAGCCCTTACAAAATGAGTATGCTTCTCGATAGGTTTGCTCTCCATGCATATCCAGGGTTCTTTCAAAGTAGTGACAAACTCTCCTCACATTTCTCCTTCCTTTCTTTAGTGGAAATCCATAACTGATACTCATCTGTGTACCAGTCAGAACTAAGTGGGACAGAAATCCAGGAGAGTTGATTTCTGGTAGATGATTGGCTTTTACTGCATTTCCAACAGTTATTTGCCACTGCTGCAATAGTTTGGACTGTTGCTACGGATGAATTATAGAATGAATATATACAGTCAATATTCCCCCGCAGGCTTATAAGAAAGGCTATCATCTCAAAAGCAAGGCTTCCAAATCAGGAAAAATATACAGACACAAACAGCAAAAATAATTATACCTTGGAACCATATCCTTACTCTAATTCTAAGTAAAAATATGGTTCAGTCCATGTGCAATTCGTAAGTATCAGATTACTTTCCACTGTCCTGTTGTTGAATTCTTACACAAGATCAGTGGTTTCACTGATCAGGCAATCTGCTGGCTCTGTGTCAGTTCCCAGCTGCGGGTGAATCGGTCTCTGCAGTGGTGGATTGTTCCCTTAGTGAGAGGAGAGTTTTCTGGTTCCACTCCCAGACTGGCTGCAGCTTTTAGGTGGGAGTGGTGGATTCAAGTAAATTTTTCCTCCACGTTTGCTGCTGAGAAAGGTTAGCAATAACAAAAATGGTCCCTCCCATCAAAGAGAGACGTTATCCTTTCTTTTGTGTACTTTTACCCAAACATTAATTCCGTAGATTGAAGGGGTACAGAGCCCCTTCTATTGGTACTGATTGTATTAGCTGTGCCCAGGCCTGATTGCATTTTAATAATTTTTGAACCTTTAAAATATACTGGGTCACATTTTCATTTCCTCCTAATAAAATTATATGAGTGGGTACCTCAGTTCCAGGGAGATGTATGTCTTTCAAATGGTATTTCATAGGGAGCCAGTTTTGTTGTTTGTTGAAGTCTTTGTTAAATATTCATTGAGGCTAAAAGTAGTGCTTGCAAGACACAGTTACCTATTTGGCTGTAGCATAAATTCCTGATGCAAACCAATTTTTAGCACTGTCTGGGCTAGTGCAGCAGTCCCAAAATGCCCCAGAAGGTGATGCATTTTTGCTATGGGAATCAGGTACTGCTTAGGTAAAATAGGAAGGTTTTCCATGCTCACTTTCCATATTCCCTGGGAATCTTTGGCCACTTCATACCTGTTCCTAGAGCAAATTTCTTCAGCAGGAACAGTCTAAACATATCTTTTCAGGAGCAGGCAACACCAGGGAGAACCATTGGGCTGTTTGTAAGCCTGGTGGTTCATATGGCTGTCATGCTGCAGCTTTAGCAGCAATATCTGTTAGACTATTTCTTTTCTTTTGTCTTTCTGCCAGTATGGGCTGGCTGATGAATGATAGCAAGTTTGTCTGGAATTGTATGGCTTTTAACAGTTCAGTAATTTGAGGCAGATTTCATGTTTTACTTCCACTAGAAGTATAAACCCACACAGCTTCCATAACTGGCCAGTAGCATGGCATACTCCAAACGCATATTGATAATCAGTATAAACATTTACACTTTTCTTTGGCCAGCTGTCCTGGTTCTGGCAAGGACAGAGTTAATTTCACGAGGAGCCAGGACAGGTGAGCCAAGCTGGCCGGGGGCTATTCCATACCATGTGCCATCATGCTCACCACAAAAGGGGGGGCTAGTTGAGCAGGGGAGGGGGTGGCGCGGTTCCGGCGCAGTTCCAGGACAGGCTGAGAGTCCGGTGGGTCGGTTGTTCATTGGATCAGTAAATTGTTCTCTGTTATCACCCATTGTGAATATCTGTTATCAGTACTGTTGTTGATTGTTTCCCTCTCCCTTGCTGTCCCAGTAAACTGCCCTTATCCCAACCCTCGAGGCTTTGCTGTTGTTTTTCCGTTCTCCTCCCCATCCCGCTGGGGGAGGGGTGAGTGAGCGGCCACGTGGTGCTCAGCTGCCGGCTGGGCCTAAACCACATCAGTCCTTTTGGTGCCCAACGTGGGGCTTGAAGGGTTGTGATAATGACAAGTCTGACCCAAGTGTGTTAAAACAAAGTTGTTATAGGCATTTATAATGTTATTGAAACGGTCGCTGGTCATAATGATGTTCTGTTTGGTCACATGGCTCTGGTTTGTAAACCCGTGTTTATGTAATCCCTGCGGCGCTGTTTATCACCTCTGGGCAAGGGGTTCCTGTTCTCATGTTGTTGTACTGTGTGATAATGACTTATGATATCATCAACGGTCATGAGTCTGAGCTGGTACTTGTATGTAGCATTTCTGTCATGCCCATACCTCGGTCAGTATCTTTCAGAATTGATTAATAATTGCACCCAATCTATGGGGAAGACGGGGGGGATACCTTCTCCCTCTCTTTCCCCTCCCCTTTTCCCTTTTGGTTGATTACAACAATTTCTGAGAATTTTGAATACCCTTGGAATGTTCAGGCCAGTATATTCCTATTGCTCGGTCTCCTGCATGTTTTCCAAGTCCTGTTCAGGGTTAGCAAAAATTGTTTCAAGGATACCACCCAGGGATCTTCCCCAAGGCTGAATGGTCAGGGCTGGCATGGCATGTGGGAGAGTATGGGCGGGTATCTAGAGACCTTTTCACCCCCAATGGTTTGGAGCTTCACTCCCGAACAACTGCAAGACCCTGATAAAATGGTAGAATATTTGAAAGGAAAATGCTGTGGGGATTCTAAGGAGACACAACTTACTGCGCTGTGCTGGGCCCTGGCCACAATCTATCAAACACTGCTTGAGAGTAGACAGCACCATCCAGAGGGAGAGAGCGGACCCTCAGGCCCTGCAGCTACCCAAGCCCCTGCAATGGACACTGCAGCTACCCAAGCCCCCGCAACAGGCACTGTAGCTGAGCCAAAAGATCAACCCATACCAGTATCAGTCGCCCCTGTACACAAAAAGAAATACACAAAGAAATCGGTTCACTTAGTGAGAGATGATGATGAACCGGGACCATCCCGAGAACAAGAAGAAGAGCCAGAACCAGAAGTGATCACCCGATCCCTGTCCCTGAGTGAGCTGCAAGATATGCGGAGAGATTTCAGCTGCCTTCCAGGGGAGCACATTATTACCTGGCTGCTCCGCTGCTGGGATAACGGGGCCAGTAGCCTGGAACTGGAGGGCAGAGAGGCCAAGCAGCTAGGTTCCTTGTCTAGGGAAGGGAGCATTGACAAGGCAATTGGGAAGAAGGCACAGGCCCTCAGCCTCTGGAGGCAACTCCTGTCAAGTGTGAGGGAAAGGTATCCTTTCAGCGAAGATGTCGTATGTCGGCCAGGCAAGTGGAGCACCATGGAGAGAGGTATCCAATATCTGAGGGAATTAGCTGTGCGGGAGATGGTTTATTATGATCCGGACAACGCACAGTTGCCCACAGACCCCGATGAAGTCCAGTGTACCCGACCCATGTGGTGAAAGTTTGTACGAAGTGCACCATCATCGTACGCCAACTCACTGGCAGTAATCGACTGGAAAAGTGAAGAGGCACCCACAGTGGACGAAGTGCCTGGCCAACTCCGGCAATATGAAGAGAGCCTTTCTTCCTCCCTCGTCTCGGCTGTGGAGAAACTGTCCCAGGACGGCCAGCAACTCAAAGAGGATATATCTTACTCCCCACCTGTACAGTATTTCAGCTGTTAGGGGTAAGCGTTTTTCTGCTCCAGAGAGGGGATATAGAGCATACACACCACGAGGTATCCCGTGGTTTTACCTGTGCGACCACGGAGAAGACATGAGGAAATGGGATGGGAAGCCTACCTCAACCCTGTGGGCACGCGTACGTGAGCTACAAGGCAAGACAGCTGTACTAAGGGATTCTTCCAGGAGAAATGCTGCTCCAGTTTCCACCGGGCAGCCCCCCAGACCAAGTGAAGGGCCTGATCGCACTTATGATCCTCTTGAAGGGACTTCTAAGTCCTTTCTGCAAGAGGTGAGTAGTGAATATGATAAGCAGGACTAGAGGGGCCCTGCCTCCAGCCACGTGGAGGAAAGGGACAATCGGGTTTATTGGACTGTGTGGATCCGATGGCTTGGCACACCGGACCCACAGGAGTACAAGGCCCTAGTGGACACCGGTGCACAGTGTACTTTAGTGGCATCAAGCTATGAAGGGGTGGAACCAATATCTATTTCTGGTGTGACGGGGGGATCCCAACAGTTGACTCTGTTGGAGGCTGAAGTAAGTCTAACTGGGAATGAGTGGCAAAAGCACCCCATTGTGACTGGGCCACAGGCTCCGTGCATCCTGGGCATAGACTACCTCCGGAAAGGGTATTTCAAAGACCCAAAAGGCTACCGGTGGGCTTTTGGAATAGCCGCCTTGGAAGCGGAGGAAATTGAACCGTTGTCTAGTTTGCCTGGTCTCTCGGAGGACCCTTCTGTTGTAGGGTTGCTGAGGGTTGAAGAACAACAGGTGCCAATTGCTACCACAACTGTGCACCGGCGGCAATACCGCACCAACAGAGACTCCCTGGTTCCCATCCACAAGCTAATTCGTCAACTGGAGGGTCAGGGAGTGATCAGCAGAACCCACTCACCCTTTAACAGTCCCATGTGGCCAGTGCAGAAGTCCAATGGAGAGTGGAGGCTGACGGTAGACTATCGTGGCCTGAATGAAGTCACACCGCCGATGAGTGCTGCCGTGTCAGACATGCTGGAGCTTCAATATGAACTGGATTCAAAGGCAGCCAGATGGTACGCCACAATTGATATAGCTACTGCATTTTTTCGATCCCTTTGGCAGCAGAGTGCAGGCCACAGTTTGCCTTCACTTAGAGGGGCGTCCAGTACACCTGGAATCGATTGCCCCAGGGGTGGAAACACAGCCCCACCATTTGCCATGGACTGATCCAGACTGCACTGGAAAAGGGTGAAGCCCCAGAGCACCTGCAATACATTGATGACATCATCGTATGGGGCAAATCAGCAGAGGAAGTTTCTGAGAAAGGGAAGAAAATAATCCAAATCCTGCTGCAGGCTGGCTTTGCCATAAAATGAAGTAAGGTGAAGGGGCCTGCGCAAGAAATCCAATTTTTAGGAATAAGGTGGCATGATGGGCGGCGTCAGATCCCAATGGATATTATCAACAAAATAGCAGCCATGTCTCCACCAACCAACAAAAAGGAGACACAGGCCTTCTTAGGTGTTGTGGGTTTCTGGAGAATGCACATTCCGAATTACAGTCTGATAGTAAGCCCTCTCTACCACGTAACCCGGAAGAAGAATGATTTCAAATGGGGCCCTGAGCAACGACAAGCTTTTGAACAAATTAAACAAGAAATAGTTCATGCCGTAGCTCTTGGGCCAGTCCAGGCAGGACCAGATGTAAAAAATGTGCTGTACACCGCAGCCGGGGAGAATGGCCCTACCTGGAGTCTCTGGCAGAAAGCACCAGGGGAGACTCGAGGTCAACCCCTGGGGTTTTGGAGTTGGGGATACAGAGGATCTGAGGCCCGCTACAGTCCAACGGAAAAGGAGATATTGGCAGCCTGTGAAGGGGTTCGAGCTGCTTCAGAGGTGATTGGCACTGAAGCACAGCTCCTCCTGGCACCCTGACTGCCAGTGGATGGATGTTCAAAGAGAGGGCTCCTTCTACACATCATGCAACCGATGCTACGTGGAGTAAGTGGGTTGCACTGATTACACAGCGGGCTCGAATAGGAAACCCCAATCGTCCAGGAATTCTGGAAGTGATCACAGACTGGCCAGAAGGGAAAGATTTCAGAATGTCACCAGAGGAGGAGGTGACACGTGCTGAAGAAGCCCCACTGTATAATAAACTAACAGAAGATGAGAAACCATATGCCCTGTTCACTGATGGGTCCTGTCACATCGTGGGAAAGCATCGAAGGTGGAAGGCCGCTGTATGGAGTCCTACACGGCGAGTTGCAGAAGCTGCTGAAGGAGAAGGTGTATCGAGCTGGTTTGCAGAGGTGAAAGCCATCCAGCTGGCTTTAGATATTGCTGAAAGAGAAAAGTGGCTAACACTGTACCTCTATACCGACTCATGGGTGGTGGCCAATGCCCTGTGGGGGTGGTTACAGCAGTGGAAGCGGAACAACTGGCAACACAGAGGCAAACCCATCTGGGCTGCCCCATTGTGGCAAGATATCGCTGCCCGGCTAGAGCAGCTAGTTGTAAAGGTACGTCATGTAGATGCCCACGTACCCAAGAGTCGGGCCACTGAGGAACATCAGAACAACCAGCAGGTGGATCAGGCTGCCAAGATTGAAGTGGCTCAGGTGGATTTGGACTGGCAATGTAAGGGTGAATTGTTCATAGGTCGGTGGGCCCAGGACACCTCAGGCCACCAAGGAAGAGGTGCGACGTATAGATGGGCCCGTGATCGAGGGGTGGACTTGAGCATGGACGCCATCTCATGGGTCATCCATCAATGTGAAACATGCGCTGCAATCAAGCAAGCCAAGCGGGTAAAGCCTCTGCAATATGGAGGACAATGGTTGAAATATAAACATGGGGAAGCATGGCAAATCGACTACATCACGCTCCCACAAACCCGCCAAGGCAAGCGTTATGTTCTTACAATGGTGGAAGCAACCACTGGATGGCTGGAAACATATCCTGTGCCCCATGCCACTGCCCGGAACGCTATTCTGGGTCTTGAAAAGCAACTCCTGTGGTGACATGGCACCCCAGAGAGAATTGAGTCAGACAACAGGACTCATTTTCAGAACAACCTCAAAGACACCTGGGCCAAAGAGCATGTCATGGAGTGGGTGTATCACATCCCCTATCATGCACCAGCCGCTGGGAAAATCAAAAGGTACAATGGACTGCTAAAGACTACCCTGAGAGCAATGGGCAGTGGGACCCTCAAACACTGGGACACACATTTAGGAAAGGCCACCTGGTTAGTTAACACGAGGGGATCTGCCAATTGAGCTGGCCCTGCCCAATCAAAACTTCCACGCCCACTAGAAGGGGGTAAAGTTCCCGTAGTGCACATGAGAAATATGTTGGGGAAGACGGTTTGGGTTATCCCTGCTTCAGGCAAAGGCAAGCCCATCTGTGGGATTGCTTTTGCTCAGGGACCAGGGTGCACTTGGTGGGTGATGAGAAAGGATGGGGAGGTCTGATGTTTACCTCAAGGGGATTTGATTTTGGGTGAAAATAGCCAATAAATTATATTGTATGATGTTAATAACTATATACTGTATCAATGGTATGACCATAAGAATCACCCATAACTAATGAAGGATGGACTTTGGAACTAGAACTGACTTCAACTGGTGCCCAGGAACTTCATCGAAAATCACATCTTTGACATCCAGACTGTGAGCATGGACCATACCAGATCCACCAGCCGTGAAAACTCCGGATGCAGCGTGTAACAATCCAGCGGCACGCACCATTGTTCCTGCTCTGAGAGACTGTAATGGCAGAGGGAGCCCAAAGCCATGGACTAAATGAACTCAATGGACACTTTACAGCGATGACCCATGGAGTAAGAGAATGGTGTCTGTGAAATAATCTGGGCATGACGTAGATGGTAGAGAATAAGGGGTGGATAATGTCCTGGTTCTGGCAAGGACAGAGTTAATTTCACGAGGAGCCAGGACAGGTGAGCCAAGCTGGCCGGGGGCTATTCCATACCATGTGCCATCATGCTCACCACAAAAGGGGGGGCTAGTTGAGCAGGGGAGGGGGTGGCGCGGTTCCGGCGCAGTTCCAGGACAGGCTGAGAGTCTGGTGGGTCGGTTGTTCGTTGGATCAGTAAATTGTTCTCTGTTATCACCCATTGTGAATATCTGTTATCAGTACTGTTGTTGATTGTTTTTCCCTCTCCCTTGCTGTCCCAGTAAACTGCCCTTATCCCAACCCTCGAGGCTTTGCCGTTGTTTTTCCGTTCTCCTCCCCATCCCGCTGGGGGACGGGTGAGCGAGCGGCCATGTGGTGCTCAGCTGCCGGCTGGGCCTAAACCACGTCACCAGCTGACTCGCCTTTGTTAATGCACTTAATTCTGCTGCTTGTGCACTCAGCTTTGGACTGAGTGGTGAAGTCTCCACTACTCCATTCCCTGTAGTTATTGAATAACCCATAACACAGTTGCCATTCAGATATGAAGACTCTTCTACAAATAGTTCCAGATTGGGATCTAGAAATGGCACATCTCCTCAAGCCTTTTCAGCTTCACAGGTTGTTACTACACAATCATGATATGGAGTTCCTTCACCAGGTAAAGGGAGTAGAAGAATAGCAGGGTTCCGTGTATTACACTGCTTAATTGTTATGTTTTCCGTTTTTAGGAAATAAGTGATGTTTTTGCTGTGGTGACATTGCCTGCATGACTTGTACCATTGGAGGATGTCCAAGCACTGGACTTTTTTACTCTGTTTAACTAGGAGTGCTGCAGCAGCAATTGCAAAGATGCAAGCAATGGATCCCTGAACCACTGGATCTGGCTGAGTTGAATAATATGCAATCAGATGATGTTGTTCCCCAAAGGCTTTGAGTTAACATCCCTGAGGATGGGGCAATGTTTTTCTGGATTTTAGTAAGGCTTTTGATACTGTCCCTCATAGCATCCTTTGGACAAGTTGTCCAGCTGTTGGATGAGCAGGTTCACAGCGCATTGGGTGGAGAAGTGGCTGACGGGCAGCACTCAAAGGGTTGCAGTGAATGGGGCTACATCTGGCTGGCAACTGGTCACGAGCAGTGTTCCTCAGGGCTCAACCCTAGGGCCAGTTCTGTTCAATGTTTTTATCGATGATCTGGATGCAGGACTTGAATGCACCATTAGCAAGTTTGTTGATGATACCAAACTGGGAGGCGCTGCTCACTCTCTTGAGGGACAATAGGCCTTGCAGAGGGATCTACATAGACCGGAGCACTGGGCAATCATTAATGGCATGCAATTTAACAAGAACGAATCCCAGATTCTGCACCTGCATCAGGCACAAATATAAACTGGGAGAGGAGTGCCTGGAGAGCAGCCCTGCAGAAAAGGATCTGGGGGTGCTGGTCAACAGCAGCTCAATGGGAGCCAGCAGTGTGCCCAGCAGCCCGGAGGGCAACCACATCCTGGGAGCATCAAAGAAAGTGCAACCAGCCAGTCAAAAGAGGGAATTATCCCGGTGCGGCCTGACTTTGAGTACTGTGTGCAGTTCTGGGCCCCACAATTTAAGAAGGATGTGAAGGTCCTTGAATGCGCCTAGAGGAGGGCAACAAAGCTGGTGAAAGGGCTGGAAGGAATGTCCTGTGAGGAGCTGCTGAGCACTCTGGGTTTGTCTAGTCTGGAGAAAAGGAGGCTGAGGGGTGACCTCATGGCTCTACAGCTTCCTGAGGAGGGGATGTGGAGAGGGAGGTGCTGAGCTCTTCTCCCTGGTATCCAGTGACAGGATGCATGGGAATGGTTCAAAACTGCATCAGAGAAGGTTCTGACTGGACATCAGGAAGCATTTCTTTACTGAGAGGGTGGTCAAACACTGGAACAGGCTTCCTAGAGAGGTGGTCAATGTCCCAAGCCTGTCAGTATTTAAGAGGCATTTGGACAATGCCCTTAATAACAGGCTTTAACTTTTGGTCAGCCCTCAAGTGGTCAGGCAGTTGGACTAGATGACTGATGTAGGTCCCTTCGAACTGAAAATTTCTATTCTGTTCTGTTCTATTCAAATTGTATGCAAAAAGCACAACAATTGCTCCAGTTCCAAAGAGATGCGGTGTGATGGAGAATGGGATGGTGTAACAAAGTAGCAGAGGCAGGGGAGGAGGATTGCTACAGCAAGGCTGGGGGGGTAGAAATGGCAGCTTGAGCTGTGTCCTCAGTAGAAATGGCAGCCTGAGCTCTCCTGGGCAAAACACAAGAGGCCTGGCATCCGCAGCATTGAGGAGGGTGGGGGAGCTCTGCTAGCAGAGTTGCCCTCCAGCATCTGCAGGCAGGACTAAGAGGCTGTCCTGACCAGCATGCGAGCTGAGCTGCTGTCAGCTTGAGTCAGCAGGGAAAAGTCCAGCACTGGCCATTCATGCAGCAGAGCACATCCATAAAGTTGCTTTGACAAAAAGATGAAATCCCTGTCCGGCATCTCTAAACCCCAATGTCCTCACTGCTTCTCCAGGGGAGCAGCAGCACTTTCTGGCCTGGGATTCATAGAATCGCAGAATCCCAGACTGGTTTGGGTGGGAAGGGACCCCACAGCCCATCCAGTCCCACCCCCTGCCATGGGCAGGGACACCCTCCACCAGCCCAGGTTGTCCAAAGCCCCATCCAACCTGGCCTTGAACACTTCCAGGGATGGAGCATCCACAGCTTCTCTAGGCAATTATTTTTTGTTGTTTTTTATTTTTTTTTTTATTTTTAAAAACTGTTAAGCTTTGAAACCTAAATATTTGTTACAGCCCAGGATGACACATCTAAATTAAAAAAATACAAGTCATTTCTAATTTTTCCATTTATGAAAAACTAAGAATCTCTAGCCAACTATGGCGTCACTTTAAAACTTGTGGGGTGGATTTTTTTTTTAAATTTTGTATGATGTCTTAAGATTTTAAACCATGCTTGTTAAGGAAAGTTCAAGGAGCAAATACTTAATTAAGGCTTTGTTTTCAAAGGGTTGTGAGGAAGGTCAGTGGATGGCAGAGGCCAGTGGGTTCACCCATACACAATGCCACTCAAACCCACGCTACCAGGCAACATTCAGACAGAAATATTACACTTAATATTTACAGTATAGAGCAATATTTTTAGCCAGTGTACATATAAAGAATCAATGCATTTTTTTTATTTTTAATTTCCAAACTTGATTGTGATCATTATGTTCAAGTATTAGTCTTGTTAACAGAGATGAGAAATTCTCTACTTACAACAAATTCGGCTGTTAGAAAGGAAAGATGTTTTGGTACACTGAGGAGAACAAGATACTGAGGTTACACAATAGTTAGTGTCCTATGGTCACTGACTCTACTAGCTGCTGGAAGTGACGTGGGAAAGGAACAGGAGTTAGGCACTGAGGCCCTGGGAAGAAGGGATGTTATAAATAGCTTTGCTAATTTCCAGAGAGGAGAATTGTTCCATTAAATCTGCTGTGGAGTTTTGATGGCGAGGAATACAGAATCGCTGGTCCCACAGCAGCTTGTGAGTGGAGCTTTGCTTCAGATGAACCACCTCCTGTCCCAGGCACTGTGACTGCTCCAGCTCCAAGCACATCACCGGTGCGCTGATGCCTGTTGCACAGCTCAGCTTTGCCAGCCAAACTGCCCTGTGTGCCAGCTGTGGGCACGGCGCTCCGCAACTCCCTTCCCAGACAATATGAGTTCAAACTTCTGGTGGCGGTATGGCTAACCCAATGAAAAAGCATGAGATTCACCTGGTGGCACAGCATCTTCCCCTGTCCAAAATCCCTGATAAAAATATTAAGCACATGTGAAAGCGCAGGCTGCCAACTGCTCTTTCAGACCCTCTGAACAAAATTAGGCTGGGCTCCTCCTTGTCCTTCAATCTGCCACCACAAGGCATCATTTTTGATTCCAAGTGAAACGAAGGAGAGAAATGAAGGCTGACAAAGACCTTGGGTGTCTCTAAGGCAGCACAGAAATCCATGCCTCCACCTGGGTGCATGTCTCAGAAGCGTGCCACCTCCTTTCAGACTGGTACAGCTTCAGGGCAGGACCACTGGCCAACAAACTGTCAGCCCTGTTGTCCCAAAATCTGGGTTCTTCACCCAGTGTGCAAAGAGCCAGTCACACACAGAGTTGAGATATTTATTTCAATTCTGGCCGGACTAGGGTGCCAGGCATCTAACACCAGCCAGCACACTGAGTACATCAAGTGTGCCTTTTTTATAACTAGATGTAGCTGATTGGTGTTCTTAAACTTCCTTAACCACCTTTCACCCGCCTTCACCATACATATGCGTTTTACTTCATGTTTCAAACATTTGGGGAGATTCTCTAATTAGCATGCTCATTATTCACAAAGGGTTGTACATTTTAGTATTAAAATCAATACAGGTGAGTGGAGGATACACTATTTCTTAATACTCTTCCAAGGCTAGATATATTTTATATACAACGGGGAAAGAATACTTGAAAGGGTCCTGTTGCTCTAAATCCTCAGTCTGTTGGGAGATCCTGTCCTGGTTACTATTGTTTCAGAACATACTGTTAAGGATACTTGAGGTAGCATATACTTTGCACAATCTTCACCCTTATTTCTCCTACATCAGCCCCACCTTTCCTCTTCTCAGGCTCGTTATGAGGAGCTGTATACAGCTGGCCTCCTGCACCGGGGGCTTCTACACACCTCTGCGAAGATCTTCAGGCTACAGCCAAAGACAACGCGAGGCAGCCTTGCATGGAGCGGGACTCTTGAGAGCAGGAAACAACCCCGTCGTGAGAGAAGAGGCCCGCAGAGAAAGGCCTCGGCCCTCCTGCATCTGCAGGGCTGCAGCAGGGCCGGGGGCCGCTGCGACCCCTCCGCGCTCTCCCCTGCCTGCAGCTAGAGGCGGGTGCGTGGCAAAACCCCTGAGGAACGGCGACCCGGGGCTGCCGGTGCCCGGCTCCGAGCCCTTCCCGCGGGGGAAGCACAGCCAGGGCCCTGCCATGGGCCGGACGCATCTCCCCGGGGCTGCGCCGCGACTCTTAGCAGGGCAGCCCCTACCCGGCCCGCCGGAAGAAGAGGCGGTGCGGCTGTGGCTGCCTTCCCCTTCCGGCTCCCCCGCGCAGCCGCAGCCCGCGCCGCTGGGCCGGAGCGCTGGCCGGAGCCCCGCCGCGCTGCCATGGCGCCGAGGCGGCGCCGGGGCCTGGCTGCAGCGGGCTCCCTGCTGCCGCTGCTCTGCGCGCTGCTCCGCGCCGCCGCCGACACCAGCACTGGCCGGGTAGGTCTGGGAGCGGGAGGGGGGCCGTGGCCGGGCGGGGCGCGGAGGGGGGCGAGGCCGGTGGTGCCATAGCTGGGACGGGGATACCGGGGGCCGGGTTGTGCGCTGTGTTGGCCTGGGGGCGGGCTGGGAAGCTGGGCAGCTCCTGCCCTGCTCCTCCGCGCCCGGCTCCAGCCTCGTCGCCGCACCTGGGCGTTGCTGCCCGCTGGAAGCCTTCCTGCATCTCCGGTAGGCCCTGGCCGTGCCGCGCTCCGAAGCGGCCGGTCTCGGTTGCTGCTGCCGGGCTGGGCTGGGCACGGCTCAGGTGTGCGGCCGCAGTCGCTGGCAGCTCCTGTGCCTGGGCAGGTTGGGAACCGGCAGGCGAAGGCAGCCGTGCCCCTCCTGTGTGCTCTTGAGCATCACATCAGCCTCCCGGGAGGAACTTCTCTTGGTGCGGGCATCTTGTGGTGTCCCTTTCCATCACCCGCTGCCGCGTCCGACTCTGGCCGGGAGGGAAAGGGGATACAGGACGGTAGCCCCAGTCAGAGCTGTTTTGGTTAGAGTGCTCTGCCCTTGCTGCTCAAGGACAGCTTTTTTTTTGGTCAGACTGTAGGTCCATGTGTTCCAGCACGCTGTGTTTGTCAGAGGCCAATGCTAGATGTCAAGGCAGTGGTAGCAAACGTCCAGTTTCCAAGCAGTTTTGCAGCTTGGCTTTGTCTTTAGCCATTGGTGATATCTGTGCTGAATAGTTCTGTATGTCCAGTTACTTGGTGAACTTTAACACGCCTGGCCCAGACACTGACTCACACCTTTTTCCTCCTGCTTTGGAAGCAAGGCCCTTCTCTGTTTCAAATGGATTCTGGTATCTTCTTGTTGCTACAAAGAAATGGGGGTTGTTCTCCCTGTTGTGCTCCTCCTTGGGCCCCTTTCCCACTGCTGTGTCAGGCTGCCTATGTGAGAGCAGCGCATGCAAAGGATTCATCAGCATTTGTGTGTTGAGGACCATGTCCTGTGGGTCAAATGGATTGTCCTCATGGCTGGAAGAAGCTTACAGGATATATGTCAGATCTCATAGTAATTCTGGGCTAAGTATTGAATCAGAGGACTGGGGTATTGGCCAGACGAAAGAAACACTGGGAGGCGTGTGCATGAAAAGTTATGGTGACAAGTTTATGAAAGCAAACCTTCATTCAGGTTTTATTGGCATTTGCACTTAATGATGAATTAATAGTCCTTCTTCTTATGGTATCAAAGTGGGGGGGGAAGAGAAGGGAGGAAAAAAAATAATCCTGAATTAATGGGTATTTTTGAAAATGCTGTCCTTAGCATTTTGACAAGTTTGGCACGTGGGTTTTTATAAGGCTGCATTTTGGGAGGGAGGCGGGTAAAAGGGACAAAGCTCCTTGAGGAGAGTTGGCTGTTTTCCTGTTCTGACAATTCACTAGATATCTGCTCTTAGTAGAAGAAAAGTCCATCTAACAGGATCCCTGCAAACTTTGTGTGTGTGCATTTTTGGTGAGTGGGGGTTTTTTTTGTTTGGTTTTTTGTTTTGTTTTTAAATAAATACTCCTGTGCTCAGTGCAAGCGTAAAGCCGAACCTTTGTTTGTGGGAACGCCTGGGCCTGTTAAGGTGTTTGCTTGGAGTGATGGTCCAGAGGCAGCAGTAGGTGGTGGGCAGTGGCTTATTGGGAGTGTGCTGCTGTAGGGACTGAGAAACCTCATGATGGCAAGGTGACGGGGTGTACAGGAGGTCTCTGGAACAAGGACAGAGCTTCTTTGGCATTTCTGGTGCTCCTAAGACATAAGTCTGCCCCGGTTACTCAGTAGGGATGATGGCCATTTTTAATGGGCAGGTCAGCATCATCCTGTCGGGACAGGTTATATTAAGCTGGATCTTCAGCCCTTCCTGGGGATCAGATGATATTACCAAACCTAACAGAAAAAGAGAGAGATGGTTGAATTTTTTTGGCTAGTTCATCACTTTTTCTTATGAGGAAATGTTCTGATCTGTTAAGTTGAAAACTTACCATGGCACCTTACCATCTGTTTGTTTCTTTTTCAGGGTTGGTTAAAAACTTATGGCTACTTACTTCCATCTGACAGCCAGATGTCTGCCTTGCAGTCAGGAAAAGCTGTGCAGTCCGCAGTTGCCACTATGCAACAATTTTATGGGATCCCAGTAACAGGAGTTTTGGACCAGACAACTATTGAGTAAGATCAACGTAGGCTAATTTTGTCTTTCCCTTTCTTAACGCGTTGTCATGTTACCTGGGCTACAAGAAGTCTTCAAAAGGGATAGATGTGACTGACTTGGAGAAGTTTTGATTATGAATAGGTGTCCCTAATGAAAACATGTGGACAATTCCACCTTTTCTTTTTGCCAACAGTACTGTTTGCAAGTGTGAGGAGAAGCTCTTGCTAAATGTTGTTCTTTGTACATAGATCAGTGCACAGGAAAGGTGTGAATCCTGTGAGCTTCTGAAAGCTGAGAAAATCCAGTGTTTCATTTATTTCCATCTCTTGTCTGGATTTAGGTGAAAATCTGGCTGCAGAAATGGCTTCTAATGTATTTCTTAATTAGTTGTGGATCTCTATAGATGCTATTTGTGGAGATCTCTAGTTCCAAGTTGAAGTGAGTTGTTATAGTCTGACAACGATAGTCAAGACTACTTAGCTGTTGATAGTTGCCATTTGTTGGACATTAGAAGTTCTGTCCTGTGTGCCGACCATGTGTTATTTGTTGTTTGTGGCTGATGTCTTGATAGCACAGAAGCATTGGTCTAAATCACTTATGCTGGAGGGACTTGTTCTTTGAAGGCTGTTGCCTTTAGTCTGCTCTTCAGTGTATACTGTGAAGTGTGATGTGGCAGTGGTGTTTATTGCTGGCTTCCTGTCATCTGATTGCCTCCATGTCATGTATTGGCTGAATCTGTCTGCTGTTGGTCTGGACTAGGGGAGCATCTTTTGACTAAAGCAGAATGTACATAAGGTCTTACTAATGCTTTCTGGGGGAAAGAAGCATCTCATGGTGAGCAAAATAAAAAAAAAAAGCACAAATAATCAAACTTGCTTAGGTCCTGCCTGGAAGTTTTCCCTTAACCTTTTGTTATTGCACTAGCAGACCCTTTTAGAGTGTGCTCTGCCTAGTTCTTCATCTCTCCTGTTATGGCACTCTGCTGGCAAAAGGGACACAGTAGCACAAAAGAAGGGGGCGCAAAGTAACCAAATAGTGTGAAGAACAAAGGGGTTTGGTTGTATACCTTCCAGACTACAAGAAGGAGAAACAGAAGAAATTAGTGAATTAGGCAGGAGGAGATCATCCTGGACTGGAAGTGCCTCTCCAGTGAATGTAACATTCCTTCCTTTAGCTCACAGGAAAAGCCTGTCCTTCTTCATTGAGGGACAGAGAAAATCCTGTTTGTTTGCTTTTTAAATGAGTTGAAAATGAAATGCTCTTTAAAGGTGGGGATTTTCCATCCAAGATGAATGCTGAAGCAGACCCAGAGAGCAAGGTTGTGTATGTGCAGCTGGTATATAGAAGCTTGCAGTTGGAAGGGGTTAGGGAAGAAGGGGCTATGATATTGGCGTGCTGGTTTGGAGATCTAGGGAGCTGCTTCTGCTGCCCTGTGGGTGACAGAGGAAGGAAGCAAACTGCACGTTGGAATCCCTGCTTTAGTAAGTAAAAGTATTTTTCTGGAGGAAAGGAAGGTGCTGCCCATGTTTTACTGAGTTTATATATGGGCAGAGGTTGATTGGTGCATGAACCAAACCACTTGCTGTCATTTCTCAGCAGTCCTGGCTCTACGGAGGGATCTGGACAGGCTGGATTGATGGGCCAAGGCCAACTGTATGAGGTACAAGAAGGCTCAGTGCCAGGTCCTGCACTTGGTTCACAACAAACCCATGCAGCACTACAGGCTTGGGGAAGAGTGGCTGGAAAGCTGCCCAGAGGAAAAGGACCTGGGGCTGTTGGTCGACAGCCAGCTGAACATGAGCCAGCAGTGTGCCCAGGTGGCCAAGAAGGCCAACAGCATCCTGGCTTGTATCAGACATAGTGTGGCCAGCAGGACCAGGGCAGGGACCATCCCCCTGTACTGGGCACTGGTGAGGCCGCACCTCGAGTGCTGGGTTCAGTTTTGGGTCCCTCACTCCAAGAAGGACATTGAGGTGCTGGAGCGTGTCCAGAGAAGGGCAGCGAAGTGGTGAAGGGTCTGGAGCCCAAGTCTGATGAGGAACGGCTGAGGGAACTGGGGTTGTTTAGCCTAGAGAAGAGGAGGCTGAGGGGAGACCTGATCGCTCTCTACAGCTACCTGAAAGGAGGGTGTAGCCAGGGGGGTGCTGGTCTGTTCTCCAAATAACAAGCAATAGGACAAGAGGAAATGGCCTCAAGCTGTGCCAGGGGAGGTTTAGATTGGATATTAGGAAAAATGTCTTCACCAAAAGGGTTATCAAGCATTGGAACAGGCTGTCCAGGGAAGTAGTGGAGTCACCATCCCTGGAGGTATTTAAAAGATGCGTAGATGTGGTGCTTGGGGACATGGTTTAGTGATTGGAGTTGGGAGTGCTAGATTGACGATTGGACTTTATCTTAAAGGTCTTTTCCAACCAAATGATTCTATGAACACCCAGGGGCTGATGGGTGAAAACCCTAGATGGTTCCCTCTTCTGAAACTTGAGTATCCAAAGGCTTGAAACCTCAGCTGCAACCAAATGCAGATGTGCTTTACAGTCAGTTTGGTTGTTCTATCTCCATCTGTCCTGAGTCAGCAGGTCCATATGTTATATGGCTGTGTGGAGCAGGAGTACCTACCTAGAAATTACATGATGGGAAAAAGAGGTCCTAGTTGCTTTTACCAGTGAGCCTGTATTTTGAGTTGGAGGAGCATGTCTGGCTGTTCCTTGTTGGGCTGTCACTTCCTCAGACCTGGTTGTGGAAGCTGAGCAGAAGGAGAAGACTTGGCAAAGCAGGCTGACTCTGAGAGCTCCGAGTTACTCAGGCATTTGCTAAGCTGTTATTTCAGTCTGTATTATGAGTTTCGAGATTGCAGTTATGAATTTTTCTGTCACTTCTATCAGTGTCATAAGCTCTGTCCTTTTAAAGTAACTTTAGAATCCGTCAGAGTGCAAAGTTACCGTTTTCTATGGTTTCTTTGTTAGGCAAAAAAATTCTGCATATTCTGTTTATGCTTATTATGGAAGCCTAAAGTTTTTCATCTCCTTCACCACGTGCCCCCAAATCCCGACCTTGTTCTTTCCTCCAAGAGTGGTACCCAAGTGTGTGAAAGCTACTGTGTAGGCGCTGCCAGCGGGAGTGGGAAGTGGGAAGGAACACCACCGTTGGTGTTGCTTACTGGTACCTGAAAGGAAGGTGGGATGGGGCTCTGTTCAGCAGAGGGTCTGTCTTGAGGTAGCAGGTTGAGAATATGTAGTTTATGTAGTTTCCTGTAAGGAGAGCAGGGGAGAATACTTAAAACAGTCTCCTCGTACCCTGCAATTGATAGTGCCTCAGCAAACTGCGTGTCTGCCTGCAACTAGTGGGTTGAATTGTGATTTTGTGCAGCAGCTAGGCAAGGGTATAGTCCTGGGAGCATGCTGGGAGAGAAGGCACGCTAGCACCTAACAGAAGTGGTGACTGTTGTGATTGTTGTAATTGATCACATGGCCTTGGAGGAAACCAAGAAATAGTCTTACTTGTGTTGGAAGTGTCTTGTGTCTTATGCTTTGTCTTGAGCCTGTGGTGTAGGTCCCTTACCTTGGGATGCACGACACAGCTGTTTAAAGATACTACTCCCACCAGCTCAATCGTAGACAATTGAGAGTGCCAGCTTGCTCTATTTAGGAGAGTCTGGGTTCCAAGCCCTCCACAAAACTGGGGAAAGCAGCTGTATCTGGACAAGAGCTGGATGTCACTGCTTTTGGAAAGTTTTCTGCACACCAAGCAGCTGGAGGAGCGCAGTAGTCCATGCATAAACAGTGCCAAGTATAAATTTTGATGATCCAGTATTATTGGTGCCCCCATTTAAAAAAGGAAAAAAGGAGAGGGGAGCAACCATAAGTATCTGAATCCTGCTTGTCTTTTGTTCTTGTTTCTGATGGGATGAGTTTTTATAAATCCCCTGGAACACAGAAAGGGTTATCCAAACTGCTCAGTAGAGAATGGCTGTCAAAAAGCTGAGCTAAAGACAACCAATGGCAGCAAGCTACAACTTTGTGATTGTTTTGCCATATATTTGCCCTGCTGAGAAGAGAAGAGATGGCTGGACTTGTACTCTGGCCCACATGATTAGACCGGGGCCCGTACGTCTGGGAAGTAAGTTGAATCAGGGAACTGATCCAGATGAACGTTCTCAGCTCGACATTAGCGCAGGCTGTTGAGAACTTGGGTACTGCCTAGCTCTAACCAGGTAGTTGGGCTTTTTACTAGGTCTGTTTGAGATAGCGTGTAGCTGAGCTCTGGAACAAACCGTGGTAGAATATGGGGGTTCAGACTGGCCTCAGTATAATAGGGTTGAAAGAGGAGCTGGGCAGCCCTTGCGTAGCATAAGTCTGTCGGCAGCTCTGCACATGCTGATGCCTTGGAAGCTTTGTCTCAGGAAGCCCTTAACGCCCAGGGTGCCGGTATTGCAGCTTGCCTCTGGAACAGCCCCGTGCCCTGCCCTGTGTCCATGCATTGTGATGGAGCTGGCACAGGGAGTTTATCTTTGAAGGAATTAACTTTTGGTCGGGTCTCTGCGCAGTTCTGATTGGCTTTGATAGCACAGGACTAATTGGGGGGGGCTGATTTCCTGCAGCCTGCTCGGCATAGGGCAGGTGTTGGGAAGGGGCAGCTGCTGTTCATACAGGAAAGAGATGTTGAGGTGTGAGGGACTTGGTGATGTACTGCTAGTGTGTCAGCATAGCGAGCTGTCCTGGAAAGTCCTGGTGACTTGTCCTACGCATCAATGTTGGTTTGGTAGCACTCCCCTGTTAGCTTTTTGTCTTCTAGATGATACTAGTAAAGATAAAACAGAAGGTCATTTTCTGACTGTAATCAGGGCCTGATGATAGTGATATTCAGAGTACTGGAGTTCTCATGAAGCTCAAGACATGAAAACCTAATTCACACTATGGTTTGTGTAAGGTTATGCTAAAAACTCTATACCATATCATAGGACTGGAAATTTTTTTTTAAATATTCAGGAAATATCTAGAATACAGGCTACAGTAAGGCTAACATCTCTCTAGCAAAGTGGTAGAAGCAATGCAAAAGAACACAAATAAAGGACACTTGGAAAAACACACGGTATTGAGATTGAATTAATAGGGCTTTTCTAAAAGCAAATCTTAGATGTACTTTTCTTTGAAGGTAGCAGCAGTTGTGTGGGCAAGACAGATCTGATTTCCACAGGTTGCTATGATTTCTGAAAGACATACCATACTGATACATGTAAGGTAATGTAAGTGGGGAAGATCTGTGCTAGCTTTATATGCACAGCTTGGGTTCTTGTCAGGTACAGTACAATATGTATAAAAACTCTCATTTGCTCTGTTCATGGTGAGGAGAAGATGACAGATGACTGCGCTGATATTTGTAAGCACCTGTAGTTTTTACGTATAGGAAGTGGACTAAGGAAAGGTCAACCGCCTGAACTGGGAGCAGGTATGTGTGTTGTGAAAGAATGTTCTTGTGAGGCTGTGCAAGGCAAAGTGTCTATTTGTTTTTTATTTAAAAGGTGTCCTGGAAAGAAGTCTTATAAACCATCTCCTGGTGATGGGAAGACACTCCCTTCCTGAAGGTGTGGGGCTAATATTTTTGATAGATAAGATGTACATTGTTTAGGCATGTGGGCACATTTGGGCTACTTGCCATTGGCTGGCTGCGGTTGATGGAGGAATGTCTGCATTTGGAGGCCAAAAGTTGTCCCCCAGATGGCCAGGGATGTGGGGGAAACCCTGCTGAGGAGAGGGGAGAGAATTTGGTGTCCTGTGTGAGAAATCTGCCAGGATTGGCTACAATGCTTTTCTTGTGTGTGACCAGGCAGCGGCATGTTTCTGCTTCTCATGCCCGCAGTGTGCTCTTAAGACGTGTCACAGTGAACACTTGCCTTTGCCATCAGACTAAGTGAATCCAATGCATAAAATACCTGAAGAATGCCAGTGGCAATGCCCCCAGCAGCCCAAGCAGGAGGCTGAGGACAGTGCCAGTGTGTTTGTGAGGTGTGGCCAGAGACTGCTTGCGTTATTCCTGGGCTCTGGTCTCCTGTCCTGGGCTGCACTGCAAAGTCCCAAAGAATGTGGCTGGGACAGAAAGTTGCTGTGCTAGGACTTTTGGAGACCAGTGCCTGTAGTTCCTCTGTTTCTGTCTTGTCTCCTTTTTCCCTTGCTGCCGCATGCAGTGATGGGCAGATTTGTTCCTCTGTAAGCTACTTCTGACTTCTCTGGAGTGTGCCCACACCAGCAAGCAGGATAGTACTCTGAGGTACAGTCTATTTCTCCATGTCACAGAATCATTTAGATTGGGAGACCTCTTGAGATCATCTACTCCAACCCCCTGCTCAAACAGGGACAGCTAGAGCAGGTTGCCCAGGACCATGTCCACTTGGGTTTTGAATACCTCCAAGGATGAAGACTCTACCACTTCTCTGGGCAACCTGTGCCTGTGTTTGACCACCCTCAGGCTGGTGCAAGAAATAAGCAAAAGATTGGAGGTAGGCGAGGAGACCTGACCTCTCTGATAAGTGCATGGATCCCCATGCAAGGGACAGCATCTTTTGCTCTTCCAGTTCACCTGACTGTAGAGGCAAGAGTTTTCTACATCATTAGTCATTATCTGGGAGGGTCGTGTTTGCATTTGTTCAATCTTACCTAATGAGTTATGAATGAGAGGGTTTTTTACTGGCACAGGAGCACTTTATCAAATGGAGAGTGGATAGAGTGGGTGATAGGAGAGTTTGATCCCAGTGCACACGTGTATGCAATTTTGATCTGGGTCTCTTTTGTGGCATTATCATCATTAAGTTCTTGTCAAGCATAAGGGCTATCTGAGCTGGTATCTATGTTTCCAAAAGAAAAATGAATTCTTTTTGATGTGCTGGGGTATGTGGATTGCCAGCAGAGGTGGGGTGTACAGCTCTCTGCAAAGAGGGTAAACCTGAGAAAGGGAAGACTGAGCCCTTCTTGGTGTCTGCATTGGCCAGCCCTCACAGGTCTTCCAGTAACCCCAAATCCTGTTGAATCTCTTTTCCAAACTCTTTGTTAGCTTGCTTTTTCTTTCCTTCCCTTCTAGGTGGATGAAGAAGCCTCGATGTGGAGTTCCAGATCATCCCCACCTACGCCATAGCCGGAGGAAAAAGCGGTATGCACTAACTGGACAAAAGTGGAGGCAGAAGCATATAACCTACAGGTATAGCCCCCTCACTGCCCCTCTTTGTTTGGGGAAAAAAAGTGTTCTGTACTTGTTTGGTATGAAAATTTTGTAAGTACTTTTAAAAACTGGATTTTTCCTGTAATGCCTAGTTGAGGCTTTCATTCTCGGAACATGGTGGATGGCAATACTTTCAGAGCACTGGAGTAACTGAAGAGTCTGTTCTCAATTAGAAAATAACTGATCAGTAAAGACAACTAAATCCCAGCCATCAGTTGTGTAATTTTGGCAGGAAAATCCTAGTAAGCCCCTTTCTGTTCCCTTAGCTAAAGCTCTAGCCCTTAGATCATGTGTCTTCTTTAACAAACCATTAAAGCAGAAGGAACATCATGTAAAGGCTTTCTCCCTCTACTGATTTGCAACATTTTACTGAATATTTATTTTTGCAGAGGTTTTACTCTTGCTCATGTAGTAGAACTCTTGCTTTTGTCCAGATTTAGCTTCTCTAAGTAAGCTTCTTTATAAGTAAGGTTGTACAGCTTACTGAAAGGTTTGTTTCTGAAAAAGAATTTTAGTAGTCAGGTTTTTTCATACACTGGATTCCATTTTAGCATGATAATTTCAGACAAAATCTTACGTAATTTACGTTTTTTAACTAAGTTACTTAGCTGTCTACACCAGGATTTTAAAGGTTGCCAGGTTTTTAGGAAGCGATGCAAGATCAACTGAAGTATTGGAAAGATTCTTATTAATAAATGTAGGCTTCAGATCAGGGCTGTAGTTTTGTTTGTAACAGCAAAACTTTGCATGAACAAAGTAGTGTCTGCAAAAAATAAAGATCCTTTGGAAATAGTAACTGCGTAGATGCTATGTATTGGAATTATAAGAAGAAGTCTCAAATACATTCTGCAAATTTAAAGAACCCTTCTTTCTCATTGATACAGTGTGCACAACTATACCCCAAGGTTGGAGAGATTGATACGAGGAGAGCCATTCGTCAGGCATTTGATGTTTGGCAGAGAGTGACGCCGCTTACCTTCGAAGAGGTCCCTTACCATGAAATTAAAAATGATAGAAAGGAGGCAGATATTATGATATTTTTTGCTTCTGGTTTCCATGGAGACAGTTCTCCGTTTGATGGAGAAGGTGGATTCCTAGCTCACGCTTACTTTCCTGGACCAGGAATAGGAGGAGATACTCACTTCGATTCAGATGAGCCATGGACCCTGGGAAATTCTAATCATGATGGTAAGACCGCAGGTCTTTTTTCAAAACAAGGAGAAGTTGAATGTAGACACATTGACAGGCTTTCAAGTAGAAAGCATTTGGTTAGTGGAGCTTTTGCCTCCCATACAATGGTTCAAATGTTTTCTAAACCATGTATTCTATGTTAAATGGGTAAATAATTTAATTAGTGAGTTTGTGACTCTGCGTGTCCCTGTGTACATGTGTGAATGCTGAGGAGGGAACAGAAGCGTGTCTGCTGGCTTGTTACATCTCTCAAGTTTTGGACCATTGTTGCTACAGAAACGTCCGGGAGGGAAAAGGTGAACAAGAGAGTGTTGAAATGTAAACTCTGTATTTCATGGAATACTTACCAAGGGCAATTAGAGTTAGTTGTAATGGTGAATAGAAAGTTGAGAGAGTGAAGACATGTGAATGTCAAGTCATTTTGATCCATGTTTGTTTTCCCACAGTCTAAGTGTGGTCATAATTCCTCCCATCAGAGGTTGGGGCTGGCTCATTTGTTAAGGAAGACTGATGATTAGGACAACTGGGTTTGTGATATTAAGCAGTGAAGAGTTTCTGTGTCTTTCTGGCTTTATCTTACTCTCTAATGGCAATGAGCACTTTCTGATCTATTTTCAAACCTTTGATTTAGGATAGTGATGACTTGTAAAAAATTTAAGTTGGAAACCCAGAATTTTACAGTGGCCTCAAAATATCACTCCAATTTCCAGTCTTAGTGATTTGGGAAGGACAATATGTCTTTAAACCTTCAGGGATTCAAAAATCACACTTTGAAACATTTTATAAGGATTAGAAGTTTACTTGGAATGTAAATATGGCTTGATTTTTAAACTGTATAAAAACATAGTAGCATTGTTGTGGCTTGGTGTCTAAGGACATATGCAGAGGTAAATGTCTACCATTAGACCAAACAGTGTAGTTTGAAAAGGAGAAAAAGCTTTCAGTCATGCAAGCCACCTTCACGCCTGACCTAAAAGTGACAGCCTTCTTTCAGAATGGAATGCAAATTGAGAAAATCCCTCAGAGTTTTGAGTAGGTATCTGTCAGATCATCTTTGAAAAGAAATGGAGTTGGCAAGTTCAATGTGGGAATGCTAATTTGTAGGAAAGCAGAAATTATATGATACTTGTCTTCTCAGGGAAAGAGAGGTAATGTTTCCTGGCGTGCTTAAGTTACTAGATTAGACGTAGGCAGAGAAGGAGAGAGGTTTTAGCCGGTGGTATGTGGTGGGGGGATAGTATGAAGAGTGTGGGAGGTTATGGTGTGGCAGAGAAGTACAGTCTTGCTATCTTGAAATGTTATGAATTTTTATTCCTGGGGTTGTGGAGGGCAATTTATAGGTTTCCCTTGAGGATGAGGATTGACAATCAGAGACTGAGTGATAGATTACCTTGTGAGAGCTGCTTTTGCAGGAGTTCGGTGTGTTTGTGCTGTATCAGCGGTCTGTGTGAGTTCAGTCTGGTTTTAGTAGTTACTTGATCTCTACTAGTGTTGAGTGTGAGGGTGGCTTGTGTAATGGATGTGACTTCCCAGGTAAGCCCATGTATAAGCTTCCTTCTGAGGATAAGCTTAGCAAGGTTGGGAGGCAGCTTCAAGACTGGCAGGGATGGCTCTGGGGAAAATTTTCCACTGGTAGGATGTTCTAACAGTTTATCACTTTTTGGAGGGTTTTTTTTGTATAGTTTTCAGGATGGTGTTTGAAAGCAATGTATACAATGAGTAGAGGGTCGCCTTTTTATAAAAGCTATTTCTTATGCAGTATCCATGTGGCTCTTTTGAAAACATGTATTTCTTTGGCGTGCTGAGTGATTGTCATGAGACATGTCCTGAAAGTGCATGTAATTGGTATTTGAGGGGCTGGTGTGCACTCCCGAGTGTGAAAATTGATAGAAGAGTTGAGATTTCCATTCCAGAGGATAAATGTAATTTGTGTATTTGTTATCAAATAGACTGGGCAGCACAGTTACTTGAAAACTCATTTAAAAAAAACTCTTTTAAAAAAAGTCACCAGCAAGGATGTTGAGAATGGTGGGGCCATATTCATCTGCTCCACCTGGGGGAAACACTGATGATAGTGTTGAGGATGATGGGGGTAAGCCTATAGTCAGAGCATTATAGATAAGAGTGTTAAATGCAAGGAATTTGGTTTTGCCTGTGTTCTTAGCCTTGGTATGCAAATGTGAAAATGGCCTGTCTCCTCGCTGGATGATCCAGGTCTTTTTAGGAGGGTTCTTCCTTCTGTTTCACTAATTCTTATCATTGGAGCTCTCGCTAGCTCCAGGTTCTCACCTATGATGTGTTTTACTTGAAACGCTGTTAGCAGGTCTTAAAGAGTTTCTTCTTGGTCAGAGGTTTCCTGTACTGTGATCGGTTCACTGCCTTTTTTCATTGGAAGGAATATGTTAGCGAGGACAATATTGTCTTTTTAACAGGAAGTATTTCTTCACACATGATCTTGCTTGTTCTTATGTATTTTGAGGCAATGGGGTTGTTCAGTCTGGAACTGAAGAAGTCTCTCAGTGAAAGAATAAAAATACCTTACCAGTAAATCGGTAGCAAAGCTCTCATTTATTCAGATGCAAAAAAGGAACTGTTTTGGCCATTCAGCATCCATTCAATTATTATAGAAATCTTGAAATAGCCATGTAGTAACCCACAAAATATCACTGTAATGTTCCATTCCTGAAAGAATGTGTATTAGTTGAAGGGAAAATTAGAACAATCTGCCTCAAAGCTCTCTTAGCCTTGCAACAGTTGTAAAGGTAAATCTCCGGTCAACAGACCAGGATGCTGAAACTGGCACTGTAGGTCCTCAGAATATTTGGCTGATCTATTTAGTTTGTATAGTTTTGTTACAAACCAGTGTGATCTGAAGCTTTGTTTTTGTTGGTCTACATTTGTCTTACTGTGTTGTGGCACCTAAAGAGTTTCAGTAAGTCCATGTTTGGATGCAGCTGTCACCCTACAGAAGGACTGTTTTGGAGTCTTCACTAGCAGTGCAAATTATATGGATAAAAGTGAAACATTTCACCTGAAGTCTCATCCAGTCAGAAAAAATGAAGAATGATTTGAACAGATCTTTCTATGAAAACAGCCATCTCTGATTTGTACATGGAGAACATAATATATCCTGTTGATGAAAGCTTCTGTTTTGTAAAGATACCTTGTAGTGATCCGCCAGGGTTCATTAGCAATTTTATCACACCAGCTAGTGGATAGTTAATTGGGATTTATATACTCATTATCATTTTGCATTATCATTATTATACTGATTTTGCCCCTTGTGGACAGCATGGCCATTACCATGTCCCTTAAAATTATTAGTATAATAATAATAAGCTATTAGTATAATAATATAATAAGCTATGATGCTATTGGTTGTCTTTCTGAGACTGTGGCACATGCACCAGCACTTCTATTATCCTCCAATGTGAAGAATGATCCCACATAGGCTTTCAAAGTGAATGCAAAGTTTCCTTTCCCCTGGATACTAGTTACAGTTCCACTCATGCTTACAATTCCTTTAGCCCAGTAATAATGCGCTTACAATACACAATTGCTGATTTATAATCTTAATTGTACTGCCTTCTCTGACATTCCCATAAGCAAGCTGTGGAAGATTAATTTAGATATTATTATAATGAGGATGCGCAAAACCAGATAGGAAGTTGAACTCCTGGAGCAGTCCTTATTAACTGGGATCATGGGATACAGAAGTCGTATGTTAAGTTTTCAGATGAGAATGTTAATGGGAGCAGCTAGAAGCATGAATCAGAATATTGGACTTTGGAAGGATCAAGGCAAATCAGAGAAGTGATATGGCAAACAGGATGCAACTGAAAAAGAGGAGTGTGGGTTTACGTTTAGAGATAAATCATCTACACAACCACACAACTGGAGGAGCGACTGGCATGGGAACAGTTGTGGGGACTTAGCTCATGTTTATTGTGGAAGGTGCTCCTCAATAGAAATGAAAGCAGCTCTTTAGTTTATCCCAGACTTGCAGCAGCAGGGGCTCTGGCTTATTAGACTTAGATGTATGGGCACTTGGAGACAATTGAAGCTGGGTTTGGAGTCATTGTCTTTTAGCGGTACATTGTGTGTAGCTGCTCGCAGGCCAAGTAGCCCCTCTTGGCTGCTTAGATGCAGCGTTTGGTCACCGAGTTACTGACACTGCCCGCATTGACATGTATCCCAGTTGCTTGCATTACCAAAAGGGCCACCAAAGGTGACTTTGCTTTACTTTCTCCAAGTCTTGGGCTTTTTTTACTTGAAATGTGCTGTAGAAACAGCCAAGCAAACTTTAAACTGCCCATCTCAAGACTCACAGCTGCTGACATACGTTGCTCACTGTAGGCAGCAAAGCCTGTGCCTGAAAGAGGGTAAATAGGCTTGGCTGTGCTGGGATCTCTCTCCTTGGCTGCCTCAGTATCTTACTTAACGTGGCTCAAAGGTAGTGGTGCTGCATGAAATCCATTGTTAACTGGCCAAATCAAGTATTTCCTAGCCTTTATATGAAAATAATAATTATATATGTATGTATCTCCAACAACAGGTTGAAAAGAAATTGTGAGTGGCTGAAAGCAAGTTCTGTCAGTTTAAATATCCACATTACACATGACTGCTCTTACACCCCTCTGACAACTCAAACATTTGCTTAATCCAGCTTAATTGCAGAAAGTAAATTTTAATCTCCAATTTAACATTTCGAATAGTATCAATAATAGTCCCAGAAACATCATCTTCATGGTCTTAAAAGACTATTGCTGTTATGCATGTTGTCAACACCATACCACTATGTGGTGTCTGCCAGCCCACTGCAGGTACTAGCTTTATAGCTATATAGATATAGCTGTAGAGCTATTAGCTCTATTCCTCTGTTGGTAGTGACAATACTTGCTCTGTCACCGTCACTGCAAATAGCAGTGCCTGGGTCTTACTAGTGCAGGTGCTAACGGCACGCACTTCTGCAGTAACTCCCCATGGCTGTAGCGAGCGCTGCTGTTGTTGCAGGGTGGGTAACCAGAACTGCCGCTGCTGGGGCTGTCCCATCTGCAACAGTGATACCTGCTGTCGGTCTTCCTGTGCAATCCAGGTTTCATTCCAAAGCTTATGTGTATCAGGTGCCATGCTGGTCAGGAAGTGTACTGAAGCAGTAGCAGAAGGCTTAAAGTGGAGCAGGATTGATTTAGGGAAGACATTTAGAGAACCTCTAATCAAAGAGAAAGCAAGGTAAGTACTGAGGAATCCATGCCCTGCCAGGGATCACCAGATTATATTTTTTCTTTCAGCGTGCCCAGAGTTGAGCTCTAAGACATCCCCCCCATCATCTGTTTGTTGTGTGGCATTGTAAGTCAGAGTGTGCCCAAGGGCAGCCACTGCAGCTTCTTCAGGAAACAACCCCAACTGACAAGTTACTCCTGTAGCAACTCTCATGTAACTCAACTTCACATCAAGTTTGATCATTTTGCAATTCACAGGGTTCATCTTTCAGTATCCTCTTTTCCAGGTACTCTCCCACTGCACAGCTTCACACCTGTATCAAGTTCTCTTTGTAAATGTAGGGTTACCCCTGTGACTGCTCTGTAGATATTGGCGAGAAATGCTGAGATTTGCTAAATAAACAAATATTGTATAATTATTTATATATTATTTTATGAGGACAGCAAACATGTCCCCATAGATCCCCATGGGTTCTTCCAGAAGCTTCTTTTTGGAAAGCTTCTTGTTCAGGGCTTCTGAAGAAAAGCCAACCGAAAAGAGTGCCAGCATTTACAACGCACTGCCGCAACCGGTACAGGAGATGAGACCTTGTGGGTCACTTTAAGTGCCAAATCAGTGCAGGAGCTTCTGCAGAAGTTCTGGAGGAAAAGGGCCCGAACCACCTTCTGGGAAGGCTTCCATTAGCCACAGAGGAGAGGAACCGGACAGATTTTTCTCTGTGATTCTACCACAAGGACGAGCATTGTTTCAGTGGGCGTCTACCTGGACAACAGAACAAGCACTCCTGAAGCCACCATCTGGACATTGCGTATGTTCAGGAACCTGAGCAGGTTTTTCAGGACTGCCAAATACTGTCTGAGCTGACTAATGTGAATGTTCAGCAAGAATCTCAAGGATAAAGTTTTGATTAGAGTAGCTCATTTTTGGAGGAGGGTCTTACTGATAGCCAGTGAGCATGACAGCCTGTTATACCTGTTGGTGGGGAGCATGCATAGCTTTGAGCTGACGTTTAATCTGCTGGTCAGCATGTTCAAAGTGATGTCTTCACTGGAGATTTACTGCTTTCTACCCTGGCAGTATTAATATCACAAACCTTGATTCTTTTGACATTTGTATCCCCATTCCTAAAGATGGGATCCTCTCTCTCATCTCCACATTTACAGTGAAATTCAGTAGCACAAACATAGGCATTTAGCCAAGCTTTGAGAGTGCCGCTCTCCTGTCACAGTTTGGGCTGTTCTTGTTAAGAAATCAGGTGTGCCAAATTAATTTGAGCTTGAACCTGAATGTCCTGGTACTCTTCTTGTTCCTGCTATGAGTACAAAGTTCTTAAAAATTGCCCAGGCACCTACAGATTTTCTGCCGCGGCAGTGCC
>NW_026561693.1:0-69215 GCF_028858705.1 Grus americana | reverse complement strand
TCCTCTAGCCTCCTCTTCCCTTCTGCCTGCTCCTGTGGCTACTTGTTCTCTTCCACCTTGCCTCTTGTGGCCTCCTCCAGCATCCTCTTTGCCTCCTCCTCTTGCTTTCTCTGCCTCCATTGCCTCCTGCTGCTTGGGTCTCTCTCCACCTTTTCTCAATTTCTTGCCTCCTTTTGCTGCCGCCTCCTCCCCTCCGCCTCCTCCTCCTCCTCTGCCTCCTGGGACTCCCTTTGGCCTCCTCCTAGGCCTGTGCGCTTATCTCCTCCATTTGTCTCCTCCTCCTCCTTTGCCTCCTGTGTCCTGCTCTGGCCTTCTCTTCCTTCACATCTCCCCCTCTCTCTGGCCTCCTCTTGCCTCATCCACTTCCTCTAGCCTACTCGCCCGACTCTTGCCTACTCTGCCCTCATGCTCCTCTTCCTCCTCCTCCTTCTCTTGCCGCCTCTGCCCTCCTCTCCCCCCTGTCTTTTTGCTCCACCTTGTAGGCCTCCTCTCCTACAGTCTTGCCTTCTGCCGCCCCCTCTCTCCTCCACTTGCTCATCCTCCAGCTAGCTTGTCTGCCTTCTTTCTCCTCTCCTCCTCCTCCTCCTCCTCCTCTTTTGGCTGCCTGCTCTTGACCCTTCTTGTGTCGTCCTCCTCCTCCTTCCCCTCTTCCTCTTTCCTCCTCTTGCCTCTTGTTACTACATCTTGCTTCCTCTTGACTCCTCCTCCTCCTTGTATTCCCTTGTCCTCCAGGAGACAACAGAGGCAAGAGGACTAGGAGCAACAGCAGGCAATGAAATGCAACAGAAGGCAGGAGGAGGAGGAGGAGGAGGAGATATGATGATGAGGATGAGGAGGCGGAGGAGGAGGCGGCGTCTGGCGCCATTGGAGGCAAGAGGAGGCAAGATGAGGAGCAGGAAGATGAGGAGGTAACAGAAGGATTAGTTGGGGAAGGGACGGGAAGAGCAGAGGAGCTTGAGCAGGAGGTGGAGGAGGCGTGTACGGGAGTGAAGAAGAAGAGAGAGGAGGCAAGAGGAAGACATAGTTGCAGAGGAGGAGCAGGAGGAGGAGGCAAGAAGAGGCCAAAGGAGGCAGAGGAGCAGGAGGCCAGAATGGCCATGACTAGGCAAGAGGAAGAGGAGGAGGAGATGAAGGGAAGAGGATGGAAGAGAAGGCAAGAGGAGGCAGAGGAAAGAGGATGAGGAAGCAGCAGGAGGCAAGCGAAGGAGGAGAGAAGAGGAGGCAAGAGGAGGAGGCAGCGATGGGAGGCAGAAGGAGGAAGAGGCAAGAGGAGGAGGAGCAGGAGGAGGAAGAGGCCGAAGGAGAAGGAGGCGGCAAGAGGTGAGAAGAGGAAGAGGAGAAGGAGGAAGAAAAAAGGAGGTAAGTGGCAGAGGGGTGACAAGTAAACAAGAGGAGGCAGAGGAAGAGGAGGCAGCAGGAGGCAAGAGCAGAAGAGTGGAGCAAGTGGAGGAGGAGGAGGAGGAGGCGGCCAGCAAAGGTCAGAGGAGGCCCGAGAGGGAGGAAGATGCTTTTGCCTTTTGCCACTTGTTGCCTGCTGTTGCCTCCAGTCTCCTCCTCCCTCATCAGGCTGTTTGCTCTTTCAGCCCTTGACTGCACCTCCTCCTCCTGCTCCTCCTCTTCCTACCGCTTTTGGAGTTAGATCCTCTTTCGTCCTGGTGCGTCTTAGGGCATCCTGTGTCCTCTTATTCTTTTTCTTCTTCTTGCCTCCATTTGCCTCCTCCTCCTCTGCTTCCTCCACTAGCCTGCTGTGTCCTCCGGGGCCTCCTCTTTTTCTTCAGATGATTGCCTCCTCTGGCCTCCTCGGGCCTAATCTTGCCGCCTCCTCCTTCTTTTCCTGATGCCTCCTTTTGCCTCCTGCTGCTTGACTTTGGGTGACCTGCTGTGGCCTCCTCTGGCCTCCTCTTTTTCTTCTGCCTCTTGCCTCTTCTTACCTCCTTCTCCTGCTTCTGCTTGGACACTTCTTCTGGCCTCTTGCTTCACTCTCTTGCCTCCTCCTCCCGTTGCCGCATCTGCCCTTTCCCTTCTCTTCCTCCGCAGCCTCCTCTAGCCTCCTCTTCCCTTCTGCCTGCTCCTGTGGCCTACTTGTGCTCTTCCTCTTGCCTCTTGTGGCCTCCTCCAGCATCCTCTTGCCTCCTCCTCTTTTGCTTTCTCTTGCCTCCAGTTGCCTCCTGCTGCTTGGTCTCTCTCCACCTTTTTCTCAATTTCTTGCCTCCTTTTGCTGCCGCCTCCTCCTCCTCCGCCTCCTCCTCCTCCTCTGCCTCCTGGGGACTCCTTTGGCCTCCTCCTAGGCCTGTTGCGCTTATCTCCATTTGTCTCCTCCTCCTCCTTTGCCTCCTGTGTCCTGCTCTGGCCTTCTCTTGCCTTCACATCTCCCCCTCTCTCTGGCCTCCTCTTGCCTCATCCACTTCCTCTAGCCTACTCGCCCGACTCTTGCCTACTCTGCCCTCATGCTCCCTCTTCCTCCTCCTCCTTCTCTTGCCGCCTCTGCCCTCCTCTCCCCCCTGTCTTTTTGCTCCACCTTGTAGGCCTCCTCTCCTACAGTCTTGCCTTCTGCCGCCCCCTCTCTCCTCCACTTGCTCATCCTCCAGCTAGCTTGTCTGCCTTCTTTCTCCTCCTCCTCCTCCTCCTCCTCCTCTTTTGGCTGCCTGCTCTTGACCCTTCTTGTGTCGTCCTCCTCCTCCTTCCCCTCTTCCTCTTTCCTCCTCTTGCCTCTTGTTACTACATCTTGCTTCCTCTTGACTCCTCCTCCTCCTTGTATTCCCTTGTCCTCCAGGAGACAACAGAGGCAAGAGGACTAGGAGGCAACAGCAGGCAATGAAATGCAACAGAAGGCAGGAGGAGGAGGAGAGGAGGAGGAGGAGAGTATGATGAGGATGAGGAGGCGGAGGAGGAGGCGGCGTCTGGCGCCATTGGAGGCAAGAAGAGGCAAGATGAGGAGCAGGAAGATGAGGAGGTAACAGAAGGATTAGTTGGGGAAGGGACGGGAAGAGCAGAGGAGCTTGAGCAGGAGGTGGAGGAGGCGTGTACGGGAGTGAAGAAGAAGAGAGAGGAGGCAAGAGGAAGACATAGTTGCAGAGGAGGAGCAGGAGGAGGAGGCAAGAAGAGGCCAAAGGAGGCAGAGGAGCAGGAGGCCAGAATGGCCATGACTAGGCAAGAGGAAGAGGAGGAGGAGATGAAGGGAAGAGGATGGAAGAGAAGGCAAGAGGAGGCAGAGGAAAGAGGATGAGGAAGCAGCAGGAGGCAAGCGAAGGAGGAGAGAAGAGGAGGCAAGAGGAGGAGGCAGCGATGGGAGGCAGAAGGAGGAAGAGGCAAGAGGAGGAGGAGCAGGAGGAGGAAGAGGCCGAAGGAGAAGGAGGCGGCAAGAGGTGAGAAGAGGAAGAGGAGAAGGAGGAAGAAAAAAGGAGGTAAGTGGCAGAGGGGTGACAAGTAAGCAAGAGGAGGCAGAGGAAGAGGAGGCAGCAGGAGGCAAGAGCAGAAGAGTGGAGCAAGTGGAGGAGGAGGAGGAGGAGGCGGCCAGCAAAGGTCAGAGGAGGCCCGAGAGGGAGGAAGATGCTTTTGCCTTTTGCCACTTGTTGCCTGCTGTTGCCTCCAGGCTCCTCCTCCCTCATCAGGCTGTTTGCTCTTTCAGCCCTTGACTGCACCTCCTCCTCCTGCTCCTCCTCTTCCTACCGCTTTTGGAGTTAGATCCTCTTTCGTCCTGGTGCGTCTTAGGGCATCCTGTGTCCTCTTATTCTTTTTCTTCTTCTTGCCTCCATTTGCCTCCTCCTCCTCTGCTTCCTCCACTAGCCTGCTGTGTCCTCCCGGGGCCTCCTCTTTTTCTTCAGATGATTGCCTCCTCTGGCCTCCTCGGGCCTAATCTTGCCGCCTCCTCCTTCTTTTCCTGATGCCTCCTTTTGCCTCCTGCTGCTTGACTTTGGGTGACCTGCTGTGGCCTCCTCTGGCCTCCTCTTTTTCTTCTGCCTCTTGCCTCTTCTTACCTCCTTCTCCTGCTTCTGCTTGGACACTTCTTCTGGCCTCTTGCTTCACTCTCTTGCCTCCTCCTCCCGTTGCCGCATCTGCCCTTTCCCTTCTCTTCCTCCGCAGCCTCCTCTAGCCTCCTCTTCCCTTCTGCCTGCTCCTGTGGCCTACTTGTGCTCTTCCTCTTGCCTCTTGTGGCCTCCTCCAGCATCCTCTTGCCTCCTCCTCTTTTGCTTTCTCTTGCCTCCAGTTGCCTCCTGCTGCTTGGTCTCTCTCCACCTTTTTCTCAATTTCTTGCCTCCTTTTGCTGCCGCCTCCTCCTCCTCCGCCTCCTCCTCCTCCTCTGCCTCCTGGGGACTCCTTTGGCCTCCTCCTAGGCCTGTTGCGCTTATCTCCATTTGTCTCCTCCTCCTCCTTTGCCTCCTGTGTCCTGCTCTGGCCTTCTCTTGCCTTCACTTCTCCCCCTCTCTCTGGCCTCCTCTTGCCTCATCCACTTCCTCTAGCCTACTCGCCCGACTCTTGCCTACTCTGCCCTCATGCTCCCTCTTCCTCCTCCTCCTTCTCTTGCCGCCTCTGCCCTCCTCTCCCCCCTGTCTTTTTGCTCCACCTTGTAGGCCTCCTCTCCTACAGTCTTGCCTTCTGCCGCCCCCTCTCTCCTCCACTTGCTCATCCTCCAGCTAGCTTGTCTGCCTTCTTTCTCCTCCTCCTCCTCCTCCTCCTCCTCTTTTGGCTGCCTGCTCTTGACCCTTCTTGTGTCGTCCTCCTCCTCCTTCCCCTCTTCCTCTTTCCTCCTCTTGCCTCTTGTTACTACATCTTGCTTCCTCTTGACTCCTCCTCCTCCTTGTATTCCCTTGTCCTCCAGGAGACAACAGAGGCAAGAGGACTAGGAGGCAACAGCAGGCAATGAAATGCAACAGAAGGCAGGAGGAGGAGGAGGAGGAGGAGGAGGAGGAGGAGAGTATGATGATGAGGATGAGGAGGCGGAGGAGGAGGCGGCGTCTGGCGCCATTGGAGGCAAGAAGAGGCAAGATGAGGAGCAGGAAGATGAGGAGGTAACAGAAGGATTAGTTGGGGAAGGGACGGGAAGAGCAGAGGAGCTTGAGCAGGCGGTGGAGGAGGCGTGTACGGGAGTGAAGAAGAAGAGAGAGGAGGCAAGAGGAAGACATAGTTGCAGAGGAGGAGCAGGAGGAGGAGGCAAGAAGAGGCCAAAGGAGGCAGAGGAGCAGGAGGCCAGAATGGCCATGACTAGGCAAGAGGAAGAGGAGGAGGAGATGAAGGGAAGAGGATGGAAGAGAAGGCAAGAGGAGGCAGAGGAAAGAGGATGAGGAAGCAGCAGGAGGCAAGCGAAGGAGGAGAGAAGAGGAGGCAAGAGGAGGAGGCAGCGATGGGAGGCAGAAGGAGGAAGAGGCAAGAGGAGGAGGAGCAGGAGGAGGAAGAGGCCGAAGGAGAAGGAGGCGGCAAGAGGTGAGAAGAGGAAGAGGAGAAGGAGGAAGAAAAAAGGAGGTAAGTGGCAGAGGGGTGACAAGTAAACAAGAGGAGGCAGAGGAAGAGGAGGCAGCAGGAGGCAAGAGCAGAAGAGTGGAGCAAGTGGAGGAGGAGGAGGAGGCGGCCAGCAAAGGTCAGAGGAGGCCCGAGAGGGAGGAAGATGCTTTTGCCTTTTGCCACTTGTTGCCTGCTGTTGCCTCCAGTCTCCTCCTCCCTCATCAGGCTGTTTGCTCTTTCAGCCCTTGACTGCACCTCCTCCTCCTGCTCCTCCTCTTCCTACCGCTTTTGGAGTTAGATCCTCTTTCGTCCTGGTGCGTCTTAGGGCATCCTGTGTCCTCTTATTCTTTTTCTTCTTCTTGCCTCCATTTGCCTCCTCCTCCTCTGCTTCCTCCACTAGCCTGCTGTGTCCTCCCGGGGCCTCCTCTTTTTCTTCAGATGATTGCCTCCTCTGGCCTCCTCGGGCCTAATCTTGCCGCCTCCTCCTTCTTTTCCTGATGCCTCCTTTTGCCTCCTGCTGCTTGACTTTGGGTGACCTGCTGTGGCCTCCTCTGGCCTCCTCTTTTTCTTCTGCCTCTTGCCTCTTCTTACCTCCTTCTCCTGCTTCTGCTTGGACACTTCTTCTGGCCTCTTGCTTCACTCTCTTGCCTCCTCCTCCCGTTGCCGCATCTGCCCTTTCCCTTCTCTTCCTCCGCAGCCTCCTCTAGCCTCCTCTTCCCTTCTGCCTGCTCCTGTGGCCTACTTGTGCTCTTCCTCTTGCCTCTTGTGGCCTCCTCCAGCATCCTCTTGCCTCCTCCTCTTTTGCTTTCTCTTGCCTCCAGTTGCCTCCTGCTGCTTGGTCTCTCTCCACCTTTTTCTCAATTTCTTGCCTCCTTTTGCTGCCGCCTCCTCCTCCTCCGCCTCCTCCTCCTCCTCTGCCTCCTGGGGACTCCTTTGGCCTCCTCCTAGGCCTGTTGCGCTTATCTCCATTTGTCTCCTCCTCCTCCTTTGCCTCCTGTGTCCTGCTCTGGCCTTCTCTTGCCTTCACATCTCCCCCTCTCTCTGGCCTCCTCTTGCCTCATCCACTTCCTCTAGCCTACTCGCCCGACTCTTGCCTACTCTGCCCTCATGCTCCCTCTTCCTCCTCCTCCTTCTCTTGCCGCCTCTGCCCTCCTCTCCCCCCTGTCTTTTTGCTCCACCTTGTAGGCCTCCTCTCCTACAGTCTTGCCTTCTGCCGCCCCCTCTCTCCTCCACTTGCTCATCCTCCAGCTAGCTTGTCTGCCTTCTTTCTCCTCCTCCTCCTCCTCCTCCTCCTCTTTTGGCTGCCTGCTCTTGACCCTTCTTGTGTCGTCCTCCTCCTCCTTCCCCTCTTCCTCTTTCCTCCTCTTGCCTCTTGTTACTACATCTTGCTTCCTCTTGACTCCTCCTCCTCCTTGTATTCCCTTGTCCTCCAGGAGACAACAGAGGCAAGAGGACTAGGAGGCAACAGCAGGCAATGAAATGCAACAGAAGGCAGGAGGAGGAGGAGGAGAGTATGATGATGAGGATGAGGAGGCGGAGGAGGAGGCGGCGTCTGGCGCCATTGGAGGCAAGAAGAGGCAAGATGAGGAGCAGGAAGATGAGGAGGTAACAGAAGGATTAGTTGGGGAAGGGACGGGAAGAGCAGAGGAGCTTGAGCAGGAGGTGGAGGAGGCGTGTACGGGAGTGAAGAAGAAGAGAGAGGAGGCAAGAGGAAGACATAGTTGCAGAGGAGGAGCAGGAGGAGGAGGCAAGAAGAGGCCAAAGGAGGCAGAGGAGCAGGAGGCCAGAATGGCCATGACTAGGCAAGAGGAAGAGGAGGAGGAGATGAAGGGAAGAGGATGGAAGAGAAGGCAAGAGGAGGCAGAGGAAAGAGGATGAGGAAGCAGCAGGAGGCAAGCGAAGGAGGAGAGAAGAGGAGGCAAGAGGAGGAGGCAGCGATGGGAGGCAGAAGGAGGAGGCAAGAGGCAAGAGGAGGAGGAGGAGGAGGAAGAGGCCGAAGGAGAAGGAGGCGGCAAGAGGTGAGAAGAGGAAGAGGAGAAGGAGGAAGAAAAAAGGAGGTAAGTGGCAGAGGGGTGACAAGTAAACAAGAGGAGGCAGAGGAAGAGGAGGCAGCAGGAGGCAAGAGCAGAAGAGTGGAGCAAGTGGAGGAGGAGGAGGAGGAGGCGGCCAGCAAAGGTCAGAGGAGGCCCGAGAGGGAGGAAGATGCTTTTGCCTTTTGCCACTTGTTGCCTGCTGTTGCCTCCAGTCTCCTCCTCCCTCATCAGGCTGTTTGCTCTTTCAGCCCTTGACTGCACCTCCTCCTCCTGCTCCTCCTCTTCCTACCGCTTTTGGAGTTAGATCCTCTTTCGTCCTGGTGCGTCTTAGGGCATCCTGTGTTCTCTTATTCTTTTTCTTCTTCTTGCCTCCATTTGCCTCCTCCTCCTCTGCTTCCTCCACTAGCCTGCTGTGTCCTCCCGGGGCCTCCTCTTTTTCTTCAGATGATTGCCTCCTCTGGCCTCCTCGGGCCTAATCTTGCCGCCTCCTCCTTCTTTTCCTGATGCCTCCTTTTGCCTCCTGCTGCTTGACTTTGGGTGACCTGCTGTGGCCTCCTCTGGCCTCCTCTTTTTCTTCTGCCTCTTGCCTCTTCTTACCTCCTTCTCCTGCTTCTGCTTGGACACTTCTTCTGGCCTCTTGCTTCACTCTCTTGCCTCCTCCTCCCGTTGCCGCATCTGCCCTTTCCCTTCTCTTCCTCCGCAGCCTCCTCTAGCCTCCTCTTCCCTTCTGCCTGCTCCTGTGGCCTACTTGTGCTCTTCCTCTTGCCTCTTGTGGCCTCCTCCAGCATCCTCTTGCCTCCTCCTCTTTTGCTTTCTCTTGCCTCCAGTTGCCTCCTGCTGCTTGGTCTCTCTCCACCTTTTTCTCAATTTCTTGCCTCCTTTTGCTGCCGCCTCCTCCTCCTCCGCCTCCTCCTCCTCCTCTGCCTCCTGGGGACTCCTTTGGCCTCCTCCTAGGCCTGTTGCGCTTATCTCCATTTGTCTCCTCCTCCTCCTTTGCCTCCTGTGTCCTGCTCTGGCCTTCTCTTGCCTTCACATCTCCCCCTCTCTCTGGCCTCCTCTTGCCTCATCCACTTCCTCTAGCCTACTCGCCCGACTCTTGCCTACTCTGCCCTCATGCTCCCTCTTCCTCCTCCTCCTTCTCTTGCCGCCTCTGCCCTCCTCTCCCCCCTGTCTTTTTGCTCCACCTTGTAGGCCTCCTCTCCTACAGTCTTGCCTTCTGCCGCCCCCTCTCTCCTCCACTTGCTCATCCTCCAGCTAGCTTGTCTGCCTTCTTTCTCCTCCTCCTCCTCCTCCTCCTCCTCTTTTGGCTGCCTGCTCTTGACCCTTCTTGTGTCGTCCTCCTCCTCCTTCCCCTCTTCCTCTTTCCTCCTCTTGCCTCTTGTTACTACATCTTGCTTCCTCTTGACTCCTCCTCCTCCTTGTATTCCCTTGTCCTCCAGGAGACAACAGAGGCAAGAGGACTAGGAGGCAACAGCAGGCAATGAAATGCAACAGAAGGCAGGAGGAGGAGGAGGAGGAGGAGGAGGAGAGTATGATGATGAGGATGAGGAGGCGGAGGAGGAGGCGGCGTCTGGCGCCATTGGAGGCAAGAAGAGGCAAGATGAGGAGCAGGAAGATGAGGAGGTAACAGAAGGATTAGTTGGGGAAGGGACGGGAAGAGCAGAGGAGCTTGAGCAGGAGGTGGAGGAGGCGTGTACGGGAGTGAAGAAGAAGAGAGAGGAGGCAAGAGGAAGACATAGTTGCAGAGGAGGAGCAGGAGGAGGAGGCAAGAAGAGGCCAAAGGAGGCAGAGGAGCAGGAGGCCAGAATGGCCATGACTAGGCAAGAGGAAGAGGAGGAGGAGATGAAGGGAAGAGGATGGAAGAGAAGGCAAGAGGAGGCAGAGGAAAGAGGATGAGGAAGCAGCAGGAGGCAAGCGAAGGAGGAGAGAAGAGGAGGCAAGAGGAGGAGGCAGCGATGGGAGGCAGAAGGAGGAAGAGGCAAGAGGGGAGGAGCAGGAGGAGGAAGAGGCCGAAGGAGAAGGAGGCGGCAAGAGGTGAGAAGAGGAAGAGGAGAAGGAGGAAGAAAAAAGGAGGTAAGTGGCAGAGGGGTGACAAGTAAACAAGAGGAGGCAGAGGAAGAGGAGGCAGCAGGAGGCAAGAGCAGAAGAGTGGAGCAAGTGGAGGAGGAGGAGGAGGCGGCCAGCAAAGGTCAGAGGAGGCCCGAGAGGGAGGAAGATGCTTTTGCCTTTTGCCACTTGTTGCCTGCTGTTGCCTCCAGTCTCCTCCTCCCTCATCAGGCTGTTTGCTCTTTCAGCCCTTGACTGCACCTCCTCCTCCTGCTCCTCCTCTTCCTACCGCTTTTGGAGTTAGATCCTCTTTCGTCCTGGTGCGTCTTAGGGCATCCTGTGTCCTCTTATTCTTTTTCTTCTTCTTGCCTCCATTTGCCTCCTCCTCCTCTGCTTCCTCCACTAGCCTGCTGTGTCCTCCCGGGGCCTCCTCTTTTTCTTCAGATGATTGCCTCCTCTGGCCTCCTCGGGCCTAATCTTGCCGCCTCCTCCTTCTTTTCCTGATGCCTCCTTTTGCCTCCTGCTGCTTGACTTTGGGTGACCTGCTGTGGCCTCCTCTGGCCTCCTCTTTTTCTTCTGCCTCTTGCCTCTTCTTACCTCCTTCTCCTGCTTCTGCTTGGACACTTCTTCTGGGCTCTTGCTTCACTCTCTTGCCTCCTCCTCCCGTTGCCGCATCTGCCCTTTCCCTTCTCTTCCTCCGCAGCCTCCTCTAGCCTCCTCTTCCCTTCTGCCTGCTCCTGTGGCCTACTTGTGCTCTTCCTCTTGCCTCTTGTGGCCTCCTCCAGCATCCTCTTGCCTCCTCCTCTTTTGCTTTCTCTTGCCTCCAGTTGCCTCCTGCTGCTTGGTCTCTCTCCACCTTTTTCTCAATTTCTTGCCTCCTTTTGCTGCCGCCTCCTCCTCCTCCGCCTCCTCCTCCTCCTCTGCCTCCTGGGGACTCCTTTGGCCTCCTCCTAGGCCTGTTGCGCTTATCTCCATTTGTCTCCTCCTCCTCCTTTGCCTCCTGTGTCCTGCTCTGGCCTTCTCTTGCCTTCACTTCTCCCCCTCTCTCTGGCCTCCTCTTGCCTCATCCACTTCCTCTAGCCTACTCACCCGACTCTTGCCTACTCTGCCCTCATGCTCCCTCTTCCTCCTCCTCCTTCTCTTGCCGCCTCTGCCCTCCTCTCCCCCCTGTCTTTTTGCTCCACCTTGTAGGCCTCCTCTCCTACAGTCTTGCCTTCTGCCGCCCCCTCTCTCCTCCACTTGCTCATCCTCCAGCTAGCTTGTCTGCCTTCTTTCTCCTCCTCCTCCTCCTCCTCCTCCTCTTTTGGCTGCCTGCTCTTGACCCTTCTTGTGTCGTCCTCCTCCTCCTTCCCCTCTTCCTCTTTCCTCCTCTTGCCTCTTGTTACTACATCTTGCTTCCTCTTGACTCCTCCTCCTCCTTGTATTCCCTTGTCCTCCAGGAGACAACAGAGGCAAGAGGACTAGGAGGCAACAGCAGGCAATGAAATGCAACAGAAGGCAGGAGGAGGAGGAGGAGGAGGAGGAGAGTATGATGATGAGGATGAGGAGGCGGAGGAGGAGGCGGCGTCTGGCGCCATTGGAGGCAAGAAGAGGCAAGATGAGGAGCAGGAAGATGAGGAGGTAACAGAAGGATTAGTTGGGGAAGGGACGGGAAGAGCAGAGGAGCTTGAGCAGGAGGTGGAGGAGGCGTGTACGGGAGTGAAGAAGAAGAGAGAGGAGGCAAGAGGAAGACATAGTTGCAGAGGAGGAGCAGGAGGAGGAGGCAAGAAGAGGCCAAAGGAGGCAGAGGAGCAGGAGGCCAGAATGGCCATGACTAGGCAAGAGGAAGAGGAGGAGGAGATGAAGGGAAGAGGATGGAAGAGAAGGCAAGAGGAGGCAGAGGAAAGAGGATGAGGAAGCAGCAGGAGGCAAGCGAAGGAGGAGAGAAGAGGAGGCAAGAGGAGGAGGCAGCGATGGGAGGCAGAAGAAGAGGCAAGAGGCAAGAGGAGGAGGAGCAGGAGGAGGAAGAGGCCGAAGGAGAAGGAGGCGGCAAGAGGTGAGAAGAGGAAGAGGAGAAGGAGGAAGAAAAAAGGAGGTAAGTGGCAGAGGGGTGACAAGTAAACAAGAGGAGGCAGAGGAAGAGGAGGCAGCAGGAGGCAAGAGCAGAAGAGTGGAGCAAGTGGAGGAGGAGGAGGAGGAGGCGGCCAGCAAAGGTCAGAGGAGGCCCGAGAGGGAGGAAGATGCTTTTGCCTTTTGCCACTTGTTGCCTGCTGTTGCCTCCAGTCTCCTCCTCCCTCATCAGGCTGTTTGCTCTTTCAGCCCTTGACTGCACCTCCTCCTCCTGCTCCTCCTCTTCCTACCGCTTTTGGAGTTAGATCCTCTTTCGTCCTGGTGCGTCTTAGGGCATCCTGTGTTCTCTTATTCTTTTTCTTCTTCTTGCCTCCATTTGCCTCCTCCTCCTCTGCTTCCTCCACTAGCCTGCTGTGTCCTCCCGGGGCCTCCTCTTTTTCTTCAGATGATTGCCTCCTCTGGCCTCCTCGGGCCTAATCTTGCCGCCTCCTCCTTCTTTTCCTGATGCCTCCTTTTGCCTCCTGCTGCTTGACTTTGGGTGACCTGCTGTGGCCTCCTCTGGCCTCCTCTTTTTCTTCTGCCTCTTGCCTCTTCTTACCTCCTTCTCCTGCTTCTGCTTGGACACTTCTTCTGGCCTCTTGCTTCACTCTCTTGCCTCCTCCTCCCGTTGCCTCATCTGCCCTTTCCCTTCTCTTCCTCCGCAGCCTCCTCTAGCCTCCTCTTCCCTTCTGCCTGCTCCTGTGGCCTACTTGTGCTCTTCCTCTTGCCTCTTGTGGCCTCCTCCAGCATCCTCTTGCCTCCTCCTCTTTGCTTTCTCTTGCCTCCAGTTGCCTCCTGCTGCTTGGTCTCTCTCCACCTTTTTCTCAATTTCTTGCCTCCTTTTGCTGCCGCCTCCTCCTCCTCCGCCTCCTCCTCCTCCTCTGCCTCCTGGGGACTCCTTTGGCCTCCTCCTAGGCCTGTTGCGCTTATCTCCATTTGTCTCCTCCTCCTCCTTTGCCTCCTGTGTCCTGCTCTGGCCTTCTCTTGCCTTCACATCTCCCCCTCTCTCTGGCCTCCTCTTGCCTCATCCACTTCCTCTAGCCTACTCGCCCGACTCTTGCCTACTCTGCCCTCATGCTCCCTCTTCCTCCTCCTCCTTCTCTTGCCGCCTCTGCCCTCCTCTCCCCCCTGTCTTTTTGCTCCACCTTGTAGGCCTCCTCTCCTACAGTCTTGCCTTCTGCCGCCCCCTCTCTCCTCCACTTGCTCATCCTCCAGCTAGCTTGTCTGCCTTCTTTCTCCTCCTCCTCCTCCTCCTCCTCCTCTTTTGGCTGCCTGCTCTTGACCCTTCTTGTGTCGTCCTCCTCCTCCTTCCCCTCTTCCTCTTTCCTCCTCTTGCCTCTTGTTACTACATCTTGCTTCCTCTTGACTCCTCCTCCTCCTTGTATTCCCTTGTCCTCCAGGAGACAACAGAGGCAAGAGGACTAGGAGGCAACAGCAGGCAATGAAATGCAACAGAAGGCAGGAGGAGGAGGAGGAGGAGGAGGAGGGAGTATGATGATGAGGATGAGGAGGCGGAGGAGGAGGCGGCGTCTGGCGCCATTGGAGGCAAGAGGCGGCAAGATGAGGAGCAGGAAGATGAGGAGGTAACAGAAGGATTAGTTGGGGAAGGGACGGGAAGAGCAGAGGAGCTTGAGCAGGAGGTGGAGGAGGCGTGTACGGGAGTGAAGAAGAAGAGAGAGGAGGCAAGAGGAAGACATAGTTGCAGAGGAGGAGCAGGAGGAGGAGGCAAGAAGAGGCCAAAGGAGGCAGAGGAGCAGGAGGCCAGAATGGCCATGACTAGGCAAGAGGAAGAGGAGGAGGAGATGAAGGGAAGAGGATGGAAGAGAAGGCAAGAGGAGGAAGAGGAAAGAGGATGAGGAAGCAGCAGGAGGCAAGCGAAGGAGGAGAGAAGAGGAGGCAAGAGGAGGAGGCAGCGATGGGAGGCAGAAGGAGGAAGAGGCAAGAGGAGGAGGAGCAGGAGGAGGAAGAGGCCGAAGGAGAAGGAGGCGGCAAGAGGTGAGAAGAGGAAGAGGAGAAGGAGGAAGAAAAAAGGAGGTAAGTGGCAGAGGGGTGACAAGTAAACAAGAGGAGGCAGAGGAAGAGGAGGCAGCAGGAGGCAAGAGCAGAAGAGTGGAGCAAGTGGAGGAGGAGGAGGAGGAGGCGGCCAGCAAAGGTCAGAGGAGGCCCGAGAGGGAGGAAGATGCTTTTGCCTTTTGCCACTTGTTGCCTGCTGTTGCCTCCAGTCTCCTCCTCCCTCATCAGGCTGTTTGCTCTTTCAGCCCTTGACTGCACCTCCTCCTCCTGCTCCTCCTCTTCCTACCGCTTTTGGAGTTAGATCCTCTTTCGTCCTGGTGCGTCTTAGGGCATCCTGTGTCCTCTTATTCTTTTCTTCTTCTTGCCTCCATTTGCCTCCTCCTCCTCTGCTTCCTCCACTAGCCTGCTGTGTCCTCCCGGGGCCTCCTCTTTTTCTTCAGATGATTGCCTCCTCTGGCCTCCTCGGGCCTAATCTTGCCGCCTCCTCCTTCTTTTCCTGATGCCTCCTTTTGCCTCCTGCTGCTTGACTTTGGGTGACCTGCTGTGGCCTCCTCTGGCCTCCTCTTTTTCTTCTGCCTCTTGCCTCTTCTTACCTCCTTCTCCTGCTTCTGCTTGGACACTTCTTCTGGCCTCTTGCTTCACTCTCTTGCCTCCTCCTCCCGTTGCCTCATCTGCCCTTTCCCTTCTCTTCCTCCGCAGCCTCCTCTAGCCTCCTCTTCCCTTCTGCCTGCTCCTGTGGCCTACTTGTGCTCTTCCTCTTGCCTCTTGTGGCCTCCTCCAGCATCCTCTTGCCTCCTCCTCTTTTGCTTTCTCTTGCCTCCAGTTGCCTCCTGCTGCTTGGTCTCTCTCCACCTTTTTCTCAATTTCTTGCCTCCTTTTGCTGCCGCCTCCTCCTCCTCCGCCTCCTCCTCCTCCTCTGCCTCCTGGGGACTCCTTTGGCCTCCTCCTAGGCCTGTTGCGCTTATCTCCATTTGTCTCCTCCTCCTCCTTTGCCTCCTGTGTCCTGCTCTGGCCTTCTCTTGCCTTCACATCTCCCCCTCTCTCTGGCCTCCTCTTGCCTCATCCACTTCCTCTAGCCTACTCGCCCGACTCTTGCCTACTCTGCCCTCATGCTCCCTCTTCCTCCTCCTCCTTCTCTTGCCGCCTCTGCCCTCCTCTCCCCCCTGTCTTTTGCTCCACCTTGTAGGCCTCCTCTCCTACAGTCTTGCCTTCTGCCGCCCCCTCTCTCCTCCACTTGCTCATCCTCCAGCTAGCTTGTCTGCCTTCTTTCTCCTCCTCCTCCTCCTCCTCCTCCTCTTTTGGCTGCCTGCTCTTGACCCTTCTTGTGTCGTCCTCCTCCTCCTTCCCCTCTTCCTCTTTCCTCCTCTTGCCTCTTGTTACTACATCTTGCTTCCTCTTGACTCCTCCTCCTCCTTGTATTCCCTTGTCCTCCAGGAGACAACAGAGGCAAGAGGACTAGGAGGCAACAGCAGGCAATGAAATGCAACAGAAGGCAGGAGGAGGAGGAGGAGGAGGAGGAGAGTATGATGATGAGGATGAGGAGGCGGAGGAGGAGGCGGCGTCTGGCGCCATTGGAGGCAAGAGGCGGCAAGATGAGGAGCAGGAAGATGAGGAGGTAACAGAAGGATTAGTTGGGGAAGGGACGGGAAGAGCAGAGGAGCTTGAGCAGGAGGTGGAGGAGGCGTGTACGGGAGTGAAGAAGAAGAGAGAGGAGGCAAGAGGAAGACATAGTTGCAGAGGAGGAGCAGGAGGAGGAGGCAAGAAGAGGCCAAAGGAGGCAGAGGAGCAGGAGGCCAGAATGGCCATGACTAGGCAAGAGGAAGAGGAGGAGGAGATGAAGGGAAGAGGATGGAAGAGAAGGCAAGAGGAGGAGGAGGAAAGAGGATGAGGAAGCAGCAGGAGGCAAGCGAAGGAGGAGAGAAGAGGAGGCAAGAGGAGGAGGCAGCGATGGGAGGCAGAAGGAGGAAGAGGCAAGAGGAGGAGGAGCAGGAGGAGGAAGAGGCCGAAGGAGAAGGAGGCGGCAAGAGGTGAGAAGAGGAAGAGGAGAAGGAGGAAGAAAAAAGGAGGTAAGTGGCAGAGGGGTGACAAGTAAACAAGAGGAGGCAGAGGAAGAGGAGGCAGCAGGAGGCAAGAGCAGAAGAGTGGAGCAAGTGGAGGAGGAGGAGGAGGAGGCGGCCAGCAAAGGTCAGAGGAGGCCCGAGAGGGAGGAAGATGCTTTTGCCTTTTGCCACTTGTTGCCTGCTGTTGCCTCCAGTCTCCTCCTCCCTCATCAGGCTGTTTGCTCTTTCAGCCCTTGACTGCACCTCCTCCTCCTGCTCCTCCTCTTCCTACCGCTTTTGGAGTTAGATCCTCTTTCGTCCTGGTGCGTCTTAGGGCATCCTGTGTCCTCTTATTCTTTTTCTTCTTCTTGCCTCCATTTGCCTCCTCCTCCTCTGCTTCCTCCACTAGCCTGCTGTGTCCTCCCGGGGCCTCCTCTTTTTCTTCAGATGATTGCCTCCTCTGGCCTCCTCGGGCCTAATCTTGCCGCCTCCTCCTTCTTTTCCTGATGCCTCCTTTTGCCTCCTGCTGCTTGACTTTGGGTGACCTGCTGTGGCCTCCTCTGGCCTCCTCTTTTTCTTCTGCCTCTTGCCTCTTCTTACCTCCTTCTCCTGCTTCTGCTTGGACACTTCTTCTGGCCTCTTGCTTCACTCTCTTGCCTCCTCCTCCCGTTGCCGCATCTGCCCTTTCCCTTCTCTTCCTCCGCAGCCTCCTCTAGCCTCCTCTTCCCTTCTGCCTGCTCCTGTGGCCTACTTGTGCTCTTCCTCTTGCCTCTTGTGGCCTCCTCCAGCATCCTCTTGCCTCCTCCTCTTTTGCTTTCTCTTGCCTCCAGTTGCCTCCTGCTGCTTGGTCTCTCTCCACCTTTTTCTCAATTTCTTGCCTCCTTTTGCTGCCGCCTCCTCCTCCTCCTCCTCCTCCTCCTCCTCTGCCTCCTGGGGACTCCTTTGGCCTCCTCCTAGGCCTGTTGCGCTTATCTCCATTTGTCTCCTCCTCCTCCTTTGCCTCCTGTGTCCTGCTCTGGCCTTCTCTTGCCTTCACATCTCCCCCTCTCTCTGGCCTCCTCTTGCCTCATCCACTTCCTCTAGCCTACTCGCCCGACTCTTGCCTACTCTGCCCTCATGCTCCCTCTTCCTCCTCCTCCTTCTCTTGCCGCCTCTGCCCTCCTCTCCCCCCTGTCTTTTTGCTCCACCTTGTAGGCCTCCTCTCCTACAGTCTTGCCTTCTGCCGCCCCCTCTCTCCTCCACTTGCTCATCCTCCAGCTAGCTTGTCTGCCTTCTTTCTCCTCCTCCTCCTCCTCCTCCTCCTCCTCTTTTGGCTGCCTGCTCTTGACCCTTCTTGTGTCGTCCTCCTCCTCCTTCCCCTCTTCCTCTTTCCTCCTCTTGCCTCTTGTTACTACATCTTGCTTCCTCTTGACTCCTCCTCCTCCTTGTATTCCCTTGTCCTCCAGGAGACAACAGAGGCAAGAGGACTAGGAGGCAACAGCAGGCAATGAAATGCAACAGAAGGCAGGAGGAGGAGGAGGAGGAGGAGGAGAGTATGATGATGAGGATGAGGAGGCGGAGGAGGAGGCGGCGTCTGGCGCCATTGGAGGCAAGAGGCGGCAAGATGAGGAGCAGGAAGATGAGGAGGTAACAGAAGGATTAGTTGGGGAAGGGACGGGAAGAGCAGAGGAGCTTGAGCAGGAGGTGGAGGAGGCGTGTACGGGAGTGAAGAAGAAGAGAGAGGAGGCAAGAGGAAGACATAGTTGCAGAGGAGGAGCAGGAGGAGGAGGCAAGAAGAGGCCAAAGGAGGCAGAGGAGCAGGAGGCCAGAATGGCCATGACTAGGCAAGAGGAAGAGGAGGAGGAGATGAAGGGAAGAGGATGGAAGAGAAGGCAAGAGGAGGAAGAGGAAAGAGGATGAGGAAGCAGCAGGAGGCAAGCGAAGGAGGAGAGAAGAGGAGGCAAGAGGAGGAGGCAGCGATGGGAGGCAGAAGGAGGAAGAGGCAAGAGGAGGAGGAGCAGGAGGAGGAAGAGGCCGAAGGAGAAGGAGGCGGCAAGAGGTGAGAAGAGGAAGAGGAGAAGGAGGAAGAAAAAAGGAGGTAAGTGGCAGAGGGGTGACAAGTAAACAAGAGGAGGCAGAGGAAGAGGAGGCAGCAGGAGGCAAGAGCAGAAGAGTGGAGCAAGTGGAGGAGGAGGAGGAGGAGGCGGCCAGCAAAGGTCAGAGGAGGCCCGAGAGGGAGGAAGATGCTTTTGCCTTTTGCCACTTGTTGCCTGCTGTTGCCTCCAGTCTCCTCCTCCCTCATCAGGTTGTTTGCTCTTTCAGCCCTTGACTGCACCTCCTCCTCCTGCTCCTCCTCTTCCTACCGCTTTTGGAGTTAGATCCTCTTTCGTCCTGGTGCGTCTTAGGGCATCCTGTGTCCTCTTATTCTTTTTCTTCTTCTTGCCTCCATTTGCCTCCTCCTCCTCTGCTTCCTCCACTAGCCTGCTGTGTCCTCCCGGGGCCTCCTCTTTTTCTTCAGATGATTGCCTCCTCTGGCCTCCTCGGGCCTAATCTTGCCTCCTCCTCCTTCTTTTCCTGATGCCTCCTTTTGCCTCCTGCTGCTTGACTTTGGGTGACCTGCTGTGGCCTCCTCTGGCCTCCTCTTTTTCTTCTGCCTCTTGCCTCTTCTTACCTCCTTCTCCTGCTTCTGCTTGGACACTTCTTCTGGCCTCTTGCTTCACTCTCTTGCCTCCTCCTCCCGTTGCCGCATCTGCCCTTTCCCTTCTCTTCCTCCGCAGCCTCCTCTAGCCTCCTCTTCCCTTCTGCCTGCTCCTGTGGCCTACTTGTGCTCTTCCTCTTGCCTCTTGTGGCCTCCTCCAGCATCCTCTTGCCTCCTCCTCTTTTGCTTTCTCTTGCCTCCAGTTGCCTCCTGCTGCTTGGTCTCTCTCCACCTTTTTCTCAATTTCTTGCCTCCTTTTGCTGCCGCCTCCTCCTCCTCCGCCTCCTCCTCCTCCTCTGCCTCCTGGGGACTCCTTTGGCCTCCTCCTAGGCCTGTTGCGCTTATCTCCATTTGTCTCCTCCTCCTCCTTTGCCTCCTGTGTCCTGCTCTGGCCTTCTCTTGCCTTCACATCTCCCCCTCTCTCTGGCCTCCTCTTGCCTCATCCACTTCCTCTAGCCTACTCGCCCGACTCTTGCCTACTCTGCCCTCATGCTCCCTCTTCCTGCTCCTCCTTCTCTTGCCGCCTCTGCCCTCCTCTCCCCCCTGTCTTTTTGCTCCACCTTGTAGGCCTCCTCTCCTACAGTCTTGCCTTCTGCCGCCCCCTCTCTCCTCCACTTGCTCATCCTCCAGCTAGCTTGTCTGCCTTCTTTCTCCTCCTCCTCCTCCTCCTCCTCCTCTTTTGGCTGCCTGCTCTTGACCCTTCTTGTGTCGTCCTCCTCCTCCTTCCCCTCTTCCTCTTTCCTCCTCTTGCCTCTTGTTACTACATCTTGCTTCCTCTTGACTCCTCCTCCTCCTTGTATTCCCTTGTCCTCCAGGAGACAACAGAGGCAAGAGGACTAGGAGGCAACAGCAGGCAATGAAATGCAACAGAAGGCAGGAGGAGGAGGAGGAGGAGGAGGAGAGTATGATGATGAGGATGAGGAGGCGGAGGAGGAGGCGGCGTCTGGCGCCATTGGAGGCAAGAGGCGGCAAGATGAGGAGCAGGAAGATGAGGAGGTAACAGAAGGATTAGTTGGGGAAGGGACGGGAAGAGCAGAGGAGCTTGAGCAGGAGGTGGAGGAGGCGTGTACGGGAGTGAAGAAGAAGAGAGAGGAGGCAAGAGGAAGACATAGTTGCAGAGGAGGAGCAGGAGGAGGAGGCAAGAAGAGGCCAAAGGAGGCAGAGGAGCAGGAGGCCAGAATGGCCATGACTAGGCAAGAGGAAGAGGAGGAGGAGATGAAGGGAAGAGGATGGAAGAGAAGGCAAGAGGAGGAAGAGGAAAGAGGATGAGGAAGCAGCAGGAGGCAAGCGAAGGAGGAGAGAAGAGGAGGCAAGAGGAGGAGGCAGCGATGGGAGGCAGAAGGAGGAAGAGGCAAGAGGAGGAGGAGGAGGAGGAGGAAGAGGCCGAAGGAGAAGGAGGCGGCAAGAGGTGAGAAGAGGAAGAGGAGAAGGAGGAAGAAAAAAGGAGGTAAGTGGCAGAGGGGTGACAAGTAAACAAGAGGAGGCAGAGGAAGAGGAGGCAGCAGGAGGCAAGAGCAGAAGAGTGGAGCAAGTGGAGGAGGAGGAGGAGGAGGCGGCCAGCAAAGGTCAGAGGAGGCCCGAGAGGGAGGAAGATGCTTTTGCCTTTTGCCACTTGTTGCCTGCTGTTGCCTCCAGTCTCCTCCTCCCTCATCAGGCTGTTTGCTCTTTCAGCCCTTGACTGCACCTCCTCCTCCTGCTCCTCCTCTTCCTACCGCTTTTGGAGTTAGATCCTCTTTCGTCCTGGTGCGTCTTAGGGCATCCTGTGTCCTCTTATTCTTTTTCTTCTTCTTGCCTCCATTTGCCTCCTCCTCCTCTGCTTCCTCCACTAGCCTGCTGTGTCCTCCCGGGGCCTCCTCTTTTTCTTCAGATGATTGCCTCCTCTGGCCTCCTCGGGCCTAATCTTGCCTCCTCCTCCTTCTTTTCCTGATGCCTCCTTTTGCCTCCTGCTGCTTGACTTTGGGTGACCTGCTGTGGCCTCCTCTGGCCTCCTCTTTTTCTTCTGCCTCTTGCCTCTTCTTACCTCCTTCTCCTGCTTCTGCTTGGACACTTCTTCTGGCCTCTTGCTTCACTCTCTTGCCTCCTCCTCCCGTTGCCTCATCTGCCCTTTCCCTTCTCTTCCTCCGCAGCCTCCTCTAGCCTCCTCTTCCCTTCTGCCTGCTCCTGTGGCCTACTTGTGCTCTTCCTCTTGCCTCTTGTGGCCTCCTCCAGCATCCTCTTGCCTCCTCCTCTTTTGCTTTCTCTTGCCTCCAGTTGCCTCCTGCTGCTTGGTCTCTCTCCACCTTTTTCTCAATTTCTTGCCTCCTTTTGCTGCCGCCTCCTCCTCCTCCGCCTCCTCCTCCTCCTCTGCCTCCTGGGGACTCCTTTGGCCTCCTCCTAGGCCTGTTGCGCTTATCTCCATTTGTCTCCTCCTCCTCCTTTGCCTCCTGTGTCCTGCTCTGGCCTTCTCTTGCCTTCACATCTCCCCCTCTCTCTGGCCTCCTCTTGCCTCATCCACTTCCTCTAGCCTACTCGCCCGACTCTTGCCTACTCTGCCCTCATGCTCCCTCTTCCTCCTCCTCCTTCTCTTGCCGCCTCTGCCCTCCTCTCCCCCCTGTCTTTTTGCTCCACCTTGTAGGCCTCCTCTCCTACAGTCTTGCCTTCTGCCGCCCCCTCTCTCCTCCACTTGCTCATCCTCCAGCTAGCTTGTCTGCCTTCTTTCTCCTCCTCCTCCTCCTCCTCCTCCTCTTTTGGCTGCCTGCTCTTGACCCTTCTTGTGTCGTCCTCCTCCTCCTTCCCCTCTTCCTCTTTCCTCCTCTTGCCTCTTGTTACTACATCTTGCTTCCTCTTGACTCCTCCTCCTCCTTGTATTCCCTTGTCCTCCAGGAGACAACAGAGGCAAGAGGACTAGGAGGCAACAGCAGGCAATGAAATGCAACAGAAGGCAGGAGGAGGAGGAGGAGGAGGAGAGTATGATGATGAGGATGAGGAGGCGGAGGAGGAGGCGGCGTCTGGCGCCATTGGAGGCAAGAGGCGGCAAGATGAGGAGCAGGAAGATGAGGAGGTAACAGAAGGATTAGTTGGGGAAGGGACGGGAAGAGCAGAGGAGCTTGAGCAGGAGGTGGAGGAGGCGTGTACGGGAGTGAAGAAGAAGAGAGAGGAGGCAAGAGGAAGACATAGTTGCAGAGGAGGAGCAGGAGGAGGAGGCAAGAAGAGGCCAAAGGAGGCAGAGGAGCAGGAGGCCAGAATGGCCATGACTAGGCAAGAGGAAGAGGAGGAGGAGATGAAGGGAAGAGGATGGAAGAGAAGGCAAGAGGAGGAAGAGGAAAGAGGATGAGGAAGCAGCAGGAGGCAAGCGAAGGAGGAGAGAAGAGGAGGCAAGAGGAGGAGGCAGCGATGGGAGGCAGAAGGAGGAAGAGGCAAGAGGAGGAGGAGCAGGAGGAGGAAGAGGCCGAAGGAGAAGGAGGCGGCAAGAGGTGAGAAGAGGAAGAGGAGAAGGAGGAAGAAAAAAGGAGGTAAGTGGCAGAGGGGTGACAAGTAAACAAGAGGAGGCAGAGGAAGAGGAGGCAGCAGGAGGCAAGAGCAGAAGAGTGGAGCAAGTGGAGGAGGAGGAGGAGGAGGCGGCCAGCAAAGGTCAGAGGAGGCCCGAGAGGGAGGAAGATGCTTTTGCCTTTTGCCACTTGTTGCCTGCTGTTGCCTCCAGGCTCCTCCTCCCTCATCAGGCTGTTTGCTCTTTCAGCCCTTGACTGCACCTCCTCCTCCTGCTCCTCCTCTTCCTACCGCTTTTGGAGTTAGATCCTCTTTCGTCCTGGTGCGTCTTAGGGCATCCTGTGTCCTCTTATTCTTTTTCTTCTTCTTGCCTCCATTTGCCTCCTCCTCCTCTGCTTCCTCCACTAGCCTGCTGTGTCCTCCCGGGGCCTCCTCTTTTTCTTCAGATGATTGCCTCCTCTGGCCTCCTCGGGCCTAATCTTGCCGCCTCCTCCTTCTTTTCCTGATGCCTCCTTTTGCCTCCTGCTGCTTGACTTTGGGTGACCTGCTGTGGCCTCCTCTGGCCTCCTCTTTTTCTTCTGCCTCTTGCCTCTTCTTACCTCCTTCTCCTGCTTCTGCTTGGACACTTCTTCTGGCCTCTTGCTTCACTCTCTTGCCTCCTCCTCCCGTTGCCGCATCTGCCCTTTCCCTTCTCTTCCTCCGCAGCCTCCTCTAGCCTCCTCTTCCCTTCTGCCTGCTCCTGTGGCCTACTTGTGCTCTTCCTCTTGCCTCTTGTGGCCTCCTCCAGCATCCTCTTGCCTCCTCCTCTTTTGCTTTCTCTTGCCTCCAGTTGCCTCCTGCTGCTTGGTCTCTCTCCACCTTTTTCTCAATTTCTTGCCTCCTTTTGCTGCCGCCTCCTCCTCCTCCGCCTCCTCCTCCTCCTCTGCCTCCTGGGGACTCCTTTGGCCTCCTCCTAGGCCTGTTGCGCTTATCTCCATTTGTCTCCTCCTCCTCCTTTGCCTCCTGTGTCCTGCTCTGGCCTTCTCTTGCCTTCACTTCTCCCCCTCTCTCTGGCCTCCTCTTGCCTCATCCACTTCCTCTAGCCTACTCGCCCGACTCTTGCCTACTCTGCCCTCATGCTCCCTCTTCCTCCTCCTCCTTCTCTTGCCGCCTCTGCCCTCCTCTCCCCCCTGTCTTTTTGCTCCACCTTGTAGGCCTCCTCTCCTACAGTCTTGCCTTCTGCCGCCCCCTCTCTCCTCCACTTGCTCATCCTCCAGCTAGCTTGTCTGCCTTCTTTCTCCTCCTCCTCCTCCTCCTCCTCCTCTTTTGGCTGCCTGCTCTTGACCCTTCTTGTGTCGTCCTCCTCCTCCTTCCCCTCTTCCTCTTTCCTCCTCTTGCCTCTTGTTACTACATCTTGCTTCCTCTTGACTCCTCCTCCTCCTTGTATTCCCTTGTCCTCCAGGAGACAACAGAGGCAAGAGGACTAGGAGGCAACAGCAGGCAATGAAATGCAACAGAAGGCAGGAGGAGGAGGAGGAGGAGGAGGAGAGTATGATGATGAGGATGAGGAGGCGGAGGAGGAGGCGGCGTCTGGCGCCATTGGAGGCAAGAGGCGGCAAGATGAGGAGCAGGAAGATGAGGAGGTAACAGAAGGATTAGTTGGGGAAGGGACGGGAAGAGCAGAGGAGCTTGAGCAGGCGGTGGAGGAGGCGTGTACGGGAGTGAAGAAGAAGAGAGAGGAGGCAAGAGGAAGACATAGTTGCAGAGGAGGAGCAGGAGGAGGAGGCAAGAAGAGGCCAAAGGAGGCAGAGGAGCAGGAGGCCAGAATGGCCATGACTAGGCAAGAGGAAGAGGAGGAGGAGATGAAGGGAAGAGGATGGAAGAGAAGGCAAGAGGAGGAAGAGGAAAGAGGATGAGGAAGCAGCAGGAGGCAAGCGAAGGAGGAGAGAAGAGGAGGCAAGAGGAGGAGGCAGCGATGGGAGGCAGAAGGAGGAAGAGGCAAGAGGAGGAGGAGCAGGAGGAGGAAGAGGCCGAAGGAGAAGGAGGCGGCAAGAGGTGAGAAGAGGAAGAGGAGAAGGAGGAAGAAAAAAGGAGGTAAGTGGCAGAGGGGTGACAAGTAAACAAGAGGAGGCAGAGGAAGAGGAGGCAGCAGGAGGCAAGAGCAGAAGAGTGGAGCAAGTGGAGGAGGAGGAGGAGGAGGCGGCCAGCAAAGGTCAGAGGAGGCCCGAGAGGGAGGAAGATGCTTTTGCCTTTTGCCACTTGTTGCCTGCTGTTGCCTCCAGTCTCCTCCTCCCTCATCAGGCTGTTTGCTCTTTCAGCCCTTGACTGCACCTCCTCCTCCTGCTCCTCCTCTTCCTACCGCTTTTGGAGTTAGATCCTCTTTCGTCCTGGTGCGTCTTAGGGCATCCTGTGTTCTCTTATTCTTTTTCTTCTTCTTGCCTCCATTTGCCTCCTCCTCCTCTGCTTCCTCCACTAGCCTGCTGTGTCCTCCCGGGGCCTCCTCTTTTTCTTCAGATGATTGCCTCCTCTGGCCTCCTCGGGCCTAATCTTGCCTCCTCCTCCTTCTTTTCCTGATGCCTCCTTTTGCCTCCTGCTGCTTGACTTTGGGTGACCTGCTGTGGCCTCCTCTGGCCTCCTCTTTTTCTTCTGCCTCTTGCCTCTTCTTACCTCCTTCTCCTGCTTCTGCTTGGACACTTCTTCTGGCCTCTTGCTTCACTCTCTTGCCTCCTCCTCCCGTTGCCGCATCTGCCCTTTCCCTTCTCTTCCTCCGCAGCCTCCTCTAGCCTCCTCTTCCCTTCTGCCTGCTCCTGTGGCCTACTTGTGCTCTTCCTCTTGCCTCTTGTGGCCTCCTCCAGCATCCTCTTGCCTCCTCCTCTTTTGCTTTCTCTTGCCTCCAGTTGCCTCCTGCTGCTTGGTCTCTCTCCACCTTTTTCTCAATTTCTTGCCTCCTTTTGCTGCCGCCTCCTCCTCCTCCGCCTCCTCCTCCTCCTCTGCCTCCTGGGGACTCCTTTGGCCTCCTCCTAGGCCTGTTGCGCTTATCTCCATTTGTCTCCTCCTCCTCCTTTGCCTCCTGTGTCCTGCTCTGGCCTTCTCTTGCCTTCACTTCTCCCCCTCTCTCTGGCCTCCTCTTGCCTCATCCACTTCCTCTAGCCTACTCGCCCGACTCTTGCCTACTCTGCCCTCATGCTCCCTCTTCCTCCTCCTCCTTCTCTTGCCGCCTCTGCCCTCCTCTCCCCCCTGTCTTTTTGCTCCACCTTGTAGGCCTCCTCTCCTACAGTCTTGCCTTCTGCCGCCCCCTCTCTCCTCCACTTGCTCATCCTCCAGCTAGCTTGTCTGCCTTCTTTCTCCTCCTCCTCCTCCTCCTCCTCCTCTTTTGGCTGCCTGCTCTTGACCCTTCTTGTGTCGTCCTCCTCCTCCTTCCCCTCTTCCTCTTTCCTCCTCTTGCCTCTTGTTACTACATCTTGCTTCCTCTTGACTCCACCTCCTCCTTGTATTCCCTTGTCCTCCAGGAGACAACAGAGGCAAGAGGACTAGGAGGCAACAGCAGGCAATGAAATGCAACAGAAGGCAGGAGGAGGAGGAGGAGGAGGAGAGTATGATGATGAGGATGAGGAGGCGGAGGAGGAGGCGGCGTCTGGCGCCATTGGAGGCAAGAGGCGGCAAGATGAGGAGCAGGAAGATGAGGAGGTAACAGAAGGATTAGTTGGGGAAGGGACGGGAAGAGCAGAGGAGCTTGAGCAGGAGGTGGAGGAGGCGTGTACGGGAGTGAAGAAGAAGAGAGAGGAGGCAAGAGGAAGACATAGTTGCAGAGGAGGAGCAGGAGGAGGAGGCAAGAAGAGGCCAAAGGAGGCAGAGGAGCAGGAGGCCAGAATGGCCATGACTAGGCAAGAGGAAGAGGAGGAGGAGATGAAGGGAAGAGGATGGAAGAGAAGGCAAGAGGAGGAAGAGGAAAGAGGATGAGGAAGCAGCAGGAGGCAAGCGAAGGAGGAGAGAAGAGGAGGCAAGAGGAGGAGGCAGCGATGGGAGGCAGAAGGAGGAAGAGGCAAGAGGAGGAGGAGGAGGAGGAGGAAGAGGCCGAAGGAGAAGGAGGCGGCAAGAGGTGAGAAGAGGAAGAGGAGAAGGAGGAAGAAAAAAGGAGGTAAGTGGCAGAGGGGTGACAAGTAAACAAGAGGAGGCAGAGGAAGAGGAGGCAGCAGGAGGCAAGAGCAGAAGAGTGGAGCAAGTGGAGGAGGAGGAGGAGGAGGAGGCGGCCAGCAAAGGTCAGAGGAGGCCCGAGAGGGAGGAAGATGCTTTTGCCTTTTGCCACTTGTTGCCTGCTGTTGCCTCCAGTCTCCTCCTCCCTCATCAGGCTGTTTGCTCTTTCAGCCCTTGACTGCACCTCCTCCTCCTGCTCCTCCTCTTCCTACCGCTTTTGGAGTTAGATCCTCTTTCGTCCTGGTGCGTCTTAGGGCATCCTGTGTCCTCTTATTCTTTTTCTTCTTCTTGCCTCCATTTGCCTCCTCCTCCTCTGCTTCCTCCACTAGCCTGCTGTGTCCTCCCGGGGCCTCCTCTTTTTCTTCAGATGATTGCCTCCTCTGGCCTCCTCGGGCCTAATCTTGCCGCCTCCTCCTTCTTTTCCTGATGCCTCCTTTTGCCTCCTGCTGCTTGACTTTGGGTGACCTGCTGTGGCCTCCTCTGGCCTCCTCTTTTTCTTCTGCCTCTTGCCTCTTCTTACCTCCTTCTCCTGCTTCTGCTTGGACACTTCTTCTGGCCTCTTGCTTCACTCTCTTGCCTCCTCCTCCCGTTGCCGCATCTGCCCTTTCCCTTCTCTTCCTCCGCAGCCTCCTCTAGCCTCCTCTTCCCTTCTGCCTGCTCCTGTGGCCTACTTGTGCTCTTCCTCTTGCCTCTTGTGGCCTCCTCCAGCATCCTCTTGCCTCCTCCTCTTTTGCTTTCTCTTGCCTCCAGTTGCCTCCTGCTGCTTGGTCTCTCTCCACCTTTTTCTCAATTTCTTGCCTCCTTTTGCTGCCGCCTCCTCCTCCTCCGCCTCCTCCTCCTCCTCTGCCTCCTGGGGACTCCTTTGGCCTCCTCCTAGGCCTGTTGCGCTTATCTCCATTTGTCTCCTCCTCCTCCTTTGCCTCCTGTGTCCTGCTCTGGCCTTCTCTTGCCTTCACATCTCCCCCTCTCTCTGGCCTCCTCTTGCCTCATCCACTTCCTCTAGCCTACTCACCCGACTCTTGCCTACTCTGCCCTCATGCTCCCTCTTCCTCCTCCTCCTTCTCTTGCCGCCTCTGCCCTCCTCTCCCCCCTGTCTTTTTGCTCCACCTTGTAGGCCTCCTCTCCTACAGTCTTGCCTTCTGCCGCCCCCTCTCTCCTCCACTTGCTCATCCTCCAGCTAGCTTGTCTGCCTTCTTTCTCCTCCTCCTCCTCCTCCTCCTCCTCTTTTGGCTGCCTGCTCTTGACCCTTCTTGTGTCGTCCTCCTCCTCCTTCCCCTCTTCCTCTTTCCTCCTCTTGCCTCTTGTTACTACATCTTGCTTCCTCTTGACTCCTCCTCCTCCTTGTATTCCCTTGTCCTCCAGGAGACAACAGAGGCAAGAGGACTAGGAGGCAACAGCAGGCAATGAAATGCAACAGAAGGCAGGAGGAGGAGGAGGAGGAGGAGAGTATGATGATGAGGATGAGGAGGCGGAGGAGGAGGCGGCGTCTGGCGCCATTGGAGGCAAGAGGCGGCAAGATGAGGAGCAGGAAGATGAGGAGGTAACAGAAGGATTAGTTGGGGAAGGGACGGGAAGAGCAGAGGAGCTTGAGCAGGAGGTGGAGGAGGCGTGTACGGGAGTGAAGAAGGAGAGAGAGGAGGCAAGAGGAAGACATAGTTGCAGAGGAGGAGCAGGAGGAGGAGGCAAGAAGAGGCCAAAGGAGGCAGAGGAGCAGGAGGCCAGAATGGCCATGACTAGGCAAGAGGAAGAGGAGGAGGAGATGAAGGGAAGAGGATGGAAGAGAAGGCAAGAGGAGGAAGAGGAAAGAGGATGAGGAAGCAGCAGGAGGCAAGCGAAGGAGGAGAGAAGAGGAGGCAAGAGGAGGAGGCAGCGATGGGAGGCAGAAGGAGGAAGAAGCAAGAGGAGGAGGAGGAGGAAGAGGCCGAAGGAGAAGGAGGCGGCAAGAGGTGAGAAGAGGAAGAGGAGAAGGAGGAAGAAAAAAGGAGGTAAGTGGCAGAGGGGTGACAAGTAAACAAGAGGAGGCAGAGGAAGAGGAGGCAGCAGGAGGCAAGAGCAGAAGAGTGGAGCAAGTGGAGGAGGAGGAGGAGGAGGCGGCCAGTAAAGGTCAGAGGAGGCCCGAGAGGGAGGAAGATGCTTTTGCCTTTTGCCACTTGTTGCCTGCTGTTGCCTCCAGTCTCCTCCTCCCTCGTCAGGTTGTTTCCTATTTCTCCCCTTGATTACATCGCCTCCTCTCTTCCAGCTCCTCCTCTCTCCATCTCCTCCTTAGTAGGCTTACTACTGCCTCCTCCTCCTGTGTTTTTTTCCCATTGCCTCCTGTTTCCTCCTGTAGCTTTTGCCTCATTTTGTCTCCCTCAGGATCCTGGGTGCTCCTAATCTTTTTGTTTGTACAGTTCCGGGTTCCTCCTACCGCATCTTGATTTCTGCTCCTTTTTCTCAGCTTTTCTTTCTATTACCCACTGTTACCTCCTGTGATTTTCTCATCCTCCTCTCTCCTCCCATGGCATCCTGTTGTCTCATCCTATTTTCCTTCCTTTTAACCTCCTCTAGCCTCCTGCTTCTTTACCCCTTGTGTCCTCTCGACTCATCATCTTGCATTCTCTTTTTTCTCCTCCAATGTCCTCATCGTCCTTCTTCTCTTCTTGCCTCCTATTACATCTTTTTATCTCCTGCCCCTCTTCCTCCTACTGCTCCTCTTGCCACTTCTTGCCTCCTCTTCTTTCTCTCCCTCTAGTGCCTCTGCTTTCCACCTGTTTCATCCTCCTCATCTGCCTGTTACCTCCTGCTTTTCCTCTTGCCTTCCTCTTTCTCTCCACCTTGTATGACTTCTCTTGCTTCCTTTTGCCTTCTCAAGCTCACGTTGTCCCCCACCCTTCTCCCAGCCCTTTCCAAGGAACAGGGAGCATGCAAACCATGATCCCGTAGACCTGGAGGGTGAAAGCAGAGGGTGGCTGCTGCCTTCTCACCAGGGATAATCACTGTGCAGAACACAAGCTCCTGCAGCCGTAACAGCGAGGGTCCCCCAGTGCATCCCTGCTGCCTCCTGACCCTGCTCCCAGCTGCAGAGCAGCTCCCAAGGGCAGTGGTGGGAGTCGCTGAGGAGTGCCCAGCAGTGCTCAGGCCTCACTGGCGAGTGCCGGCACTGCTGTGGTACCACAGGGGACACCTCCCTGTGATGCGCTGCATCCCCTTGTGACATCAGCCCATGTCATTTGGAGGTCCATTATGACAGCAGCAGGGAGATGGCACAGCTGGGGAGACAGGTGACAGCCACCCCCTCTCTTCTCAGCCCTTTTCCAAAAATTGCATCTGTCCCCGCACCAACATGTCTCTGCTACTGAGAGCCTGTCCGGGCAGGCGGGGTTTTGGGGTTGGCTGTGGTCGGGCTGTTTTCCAGAGATGGGATTGAAGGCCTGTGGGATAAAACAGCCCCTCCCCTGTTACCAAACACTCTCTGCTCTGCGTCACTCTCCTGGTAGGAGGAGCACATGCTTCACTGTACTGGTTTTGGCTGGGATGGCATTACTTTTCTTCAAAGCAGCCCATATGCTGTGCTTTGCGTTTGTGACCAAATCGGTCCTCACAAAACGCGGCTGTTTCAGCTCTTGCTGAACAGTGCTTGGAGAGTGTCAAGGGCTTCTTTGTTCCTCGCTCTGACCCACCAGTGAGTAGGCCAAGAAGGGCAAGAAGCTGCGAGGGGACATAGCTGGGACAGCTGACCCCAACAGACCAAAGGACTATTCCATACCATATGTTGTCATGCTCCGCAGCAAAAGCTGGGGAAGAAGGATTGAGGGGTGGGGAGGGGTATGTTCGAGGCTATGACATTTGTCTTCCCAGCTAATTCCCTCAGAGTCACCTCACCAACTCTTGAGTTGACATAAAGACAGTTTAATATGAAGAAAAATAGGAAAAAAACCAAAACAAAATGGGAGAAAAGCAAACCCAAGAAAAGTTCATGATGCAAAAACCCCCCAACTGCTCAGCACCAACTGATTGATTCTCAGCCAGGACCTGAGAAACCGCAGCCCCCTGCAAATACCCCCTCCCCCATTTAATTTCTGAGCACAACATCAGATGGTATGGAATATGCCTTTGGTCAGCTGGGGTCAGCGGTCCCAGCTGTGTCCCCTCCTGACGTCTTCTGCACCCCCAGCCTGCTCACCGCAGGGCACTATGAGAAGCAGAGAAGGCCTCGATGCTATGTGAGAACTGTTCAGCAAGAAGTAAAACATCCCTGTGTTATCAACACTGTTGGAATAACAAATCCAAAACATCGCACCAGATGAGCTCCCAGGAGGAAAATTAACTCTGTCCCAGCTAAAACCAGCACACAGGCACCATTCTAATTAAGGGCACACACTCATTCAAGTGCAGATACAGGCATAACATATGTACAAGCATAGATACAATCAGAGTCACAGACACCATCATGCTCACAACTGCAGATACAAGTACACTCCCAGGCACAAGCACACACACTCCATTACACCTACAGCTCCAGCTCGTGATACCAGTACGGCTAGAGGTGCCATTAAACTTTGCAGATGCCATTGCAGGTGGAGGAAACATTTAGGATGCCATTGCAGATGCAGATACCGTTGCAGATACTCGTGCAGATAGCATGGCAGATGCAGATATCAATGCAGATCCCATAGCAGGTGGAGACGCCTGCAGATGCAGAGACGACGGCAGATGCAGAGACAATTGCAGATGCAAATACCATTGCAGAGGGAAATGCATCACAAATGCCATCACAGCTATCTACATCATTACAGGCACAGGCACCCATTAAATATGCTGATACAATTTGAGATATCGGCACAAAATACAAACAGTTGGAGATACCATTATAGACCCTGATACCAGTACCGAGACCACGATACCAGTACCGACAGGCACACCAATACTGACACCATTAGTAGTACAGAGACCATTAGGGATACCCTTTCAGCTAGCGAAAGAATGACTCATGCGGGTACAGAAACCAAATACACAGACACCTACAGAAACCACTGCAAGTCCATGTGCATTGAGAGAGATACCATTGCCTACAAAGGTATGTCGCATTGTGGTGGGTTGACCCTGGCTGGGGGCCAGGTGCCCACCAGAGCCACTCTATCATGTCCCTCGTTCACCAAACAGGAGAGAGAAAAAGTATAACAAAAAGCTTCTGGGTCGAGATAAGGACAGGGAGAGATCACTCACTAATTGTCATCACGAGCAAAACAGACTGAACTTAGAGAGGAAATTCATCTAATTTATTACTAAGCAAAACAGAGGAGAGGAATGAGAAATAAAATCAAATCTTAAAACACCTGCCCCCACCCGTCCCATCTTCCCGGGCTCAACTTCACTCCTGGCTTCAACCTCTGCCCCCCCTCAGCAGCACAGGGGGACGGGGAATGGGGGTTACGGTCAGTTCATCACACGTTGTTTCTGCTGCTTCTTCCTCCTCAGGGGGAGGACTCCTCTCATCGTTCCCCTGCTCCAGCATGGAGGAGTCCCTCTCACGGGAGACAGTCCTTCACCAACTTCTCCAATGTGAGTCTCTCTCCCACGGGGTGCAGACCTTCAGGAGCAGACTGCTCCAGCGTGGGTCCCCCACGGGGTCACAAGTCCTGCCAGCAAACCTGCTCTGGCGTGGGCTCCTCTCTCCACGGGTCCACAGGTCCTGCCAGGAACTTGTTCCAGCGTGGGCTTCCCACAGGCCACAGCCTCCTTCAGGTGCCTCCACCTGCTCCGGCGTGGGGTCCTCCATGGGCTGCAGGTGGAATCTCTACACCCCCTCATCCTTCCTCCATGGGCTGCAGGGGGACAGCCTGCTTCACCATGGTCTTCACCACAGGCTGCAGGGGGATCTCTGCTCCAGCGCCTGGAGCACCTCCTGCCCCTCCTTCTGCACTGACCTGGGTGTCTGCAGAGTTTCTTACATCTTCTCACTCCTCTTTCTGGCTGCAAAAGCTCCCTTTCTAACTGTTTTTTTTTCCTTTTTAAATATGTTATCACAGAGGTGCTGATGGGCTTGGCCTTGGCCTCAGGGCATTAAAGGGCCCTCCTAGGGTGAGGGATTGTTGCCGTAGCATTCTTTCAGCCTCCTGCAAGGCTAGACTGACCATGAAGAGGCCCTTCTCCCAGACCCAGTATCGCTTTTCTGCAGCTTTGAAGCTGCCTGAGTGAAAGCCTCCATTGCACGCTGCCACACGTGTAGAGATGCCCCAGGAAGGGCAAAACCCTGTTCCACCTGGAGCGGATCTGTGGGGTGTGCTGGGCCCAAAGCTTGCTATGCCCCTGCTTCAAAACCCAGTAATTTTGGGGCTTCCTCATGAAGAGGGGTCCAATCCCAGGAAGCTCTTTTGCACGTTAGATTGTACAGGGGACGAGCTGTGGCAGAGAAATCCGGACTGTGCTTCCTCCAGAATCCCAGCAAGCCTAGGGTATGTTGCAGCTCCTTTTTGTTTTCTGGGCTTTCTCTCTGTTGTAAGGTGGCCAAGGTTTTGTTGGAATACACACGGCTCCTCCTTTCCACCAGCTGCCTAAGAACTTCACCTCAGCGGAGGGGAGTTGTACCTTTTCTGCCGGAACCTGAAGTTCTCAACTTTCCAGGTGAGTAATTATTTTCCTTTTGGGTTTGTCCCACTGCAGTGGCATGGGACCCCCCACCGATATATCATCAATGTATTGGTACGTTTTAACTCCTGAATCAAAAAAAATTCACTCCATAGCCAATGTGACTGTTAAGCAGGTATCCTTTATTGCAGTGCTGGGAGTCACACGGGGATATTTCCACGAGTGTGCGTCTCGACGAGGCACAAATTGTACGTGATTTATATTACAAAAGAGTTACATATTCATCAGGTTTCTGATAAATGTAATACATATTCATTATTATTCCGGGAACTCCTGAATATATGCTAATGTCCTGACACGCCTGCGCAGTTTCTTTCTCAGGTGGTCATCAGGGGTCGTCCTCCTCAAATCTTCCTCTTTCTCCTCTTCTTCAGCGTACACAGTTGGGTGACCTCTTCTTCGTGATCTCCGTTTTGCAAGCTCAGCAACCTCGTTATCCGTCCTGCCCAGATGGTCCCAGGCTTGTTGGCATATCGGGCCCCCTTTATCAGGGTGCCTCAAACTTTGTGTCTTTTTTCTAGTTCACACCCAAGGACTGTTCCCCTATTTATGGCTTCTCTTATCCCGTTTCTACATTCCAACTCTTTTACTAATTGTTTTCTTTCGTACTGGAGCATGAGAGAGGCGAAGCCTGAGTTTGTGGGGCCTGACTCAAGTGTTGCCAAGTTATACGTTCTGTTTTAAAATTGTTCTAGGCTAATTAGTTTCCCTTACTCATTCCTTTTTGAAAAATCAGAGGCTGTGTTTCCATTGCCGTGGAGTAAAAAAGTCACACGAGTGCCTTGGTACCAAGAAGCCACCTCAGCATAGTTGTGGGGTTCCCCTCTGCATAACTTCACCTGCTTCCTAGTAGACACGGTGCTGCCCAAGCTCGGGGGTTTCCAGTGCTCAACCCAGCTTGGCCTGAGCCACATCAGGAGTTTCTACCCTGTGCAGCAAGAATTTCAGAAACTTAGGACAAAGTGTTCTGTCCCTGCTGTTCTGCTCACACATACCTTGGTGTAAGAGAGATTTGTAATTGGCAAGGAAAGAGTTCCTTGTTGATTTGAGAAGTCTCAAAGTGACCCACAGAGAACCCAGTCATCTGGAGGGTACGTCCCTACTGAGCACGTGGCCCGTGGACTGAGCTGCGAGATAGGGAAGCTCCTGATGTCGGCTTCATAGCAAGCCTCTTCCATCTGGTTTTGCTCCAGGTGGCTGCTTGGTTGCCATTTGTTTTCAAAAGACACTAGCACTGGGAATTCAGCTTGGGGGCTTGGAGAGGGAGAGAAGAAGCAAGCATGTCTTTCCCAAGGGCAACTGCTTGGTGCTGGGAAGGACGCCCCTCTGTAGCAGCGTCAGCGTAGCTTACGGGTGATGCAAAGCTGAGAGGATCTCCCAAGTCAGTGCTGCAGGAACGTGGCAGTTTGAGGACCGTGTTACAGCTCTTCTTTTGCATATCACTGCTGCTCAGGCAGGGTGAGAGCTTTGGTTTCCATTCCTGTTATCTCCAGGAGGAGACGGCCATGGGAACCACCGCTGCTTATGCAGTTCTGTGCAAAACAAGCCTGTGGCATGAGAAGAAAGATTTGGAAGACTTTTTTACTGCCTTCCAAATGATTTTGCACGCTCAAGTGAAAGAAAATCATCTCAGTTACTGAGACTGAATTAACTTTTTATTTTCCCTCTCCTTCAGGCCCATCTGAGGAAAATGGAGGAACAAATTGTATAGGGGACATTTGGGAGCTGAGGGGGTGTAGATGTGAGATTTCAAGTAGTTTGTGCGTGGCAATAGTGAGAGAGACTGTATTGTTCCATTGCATTTAGGGCTAACTGCCTGCTGCTGATCCTCCCTCAGCTCTCCCAGACGCACATCAGTCTGTACAGCCTTAGCACGTATGTCGGAGAAAGAACAGAAAGTGCAGAAAATTAGCCGAATGAACTTTTTTTAACACCTTAATTGTATAATATTACACTGCAGCCTTAAAATCAGGGTTAGCGAGAACGTTTCATTCTCCAGCCGCAAGCTTTAAGCAAATACTGATAAGTGATATAAATGAGCAATATCAGGGCAGCAAGTAAGGTCTTTTAAATCTTTTAAATTGTTGTGGGGTTTTTTTCTTTGAATCGCTTTAAGATTTGAGTTACAGTAAGGCAGTTTCTCATCTGCTCTGCCAGTCAGCACAGTACGCTTATCTGAACATCCCACTATTAGCCCAACTGAGTTACATGAACGTCACATTTGCAGTCGGTGCTGCCATTTCATTGGACTGTTTTACTGTTTTACAGCATAGCTCTGCTCTGAAAATGTTAGAGACTATAGCTAAACACTGAGAGAAGCTAATGGATGCTGTGTGCTTTTTTCCAACTTAAAGAGCATGGACAAGTTCAGAAATTTTTGATAGAGATGATATGAAGATGAACTAAGAACATAAATGAATTCAGGTGGAATTTCTCTGTATCTGCTAAAATGCTGCCTTTCTTCTTCCCCTTGAGGTAGAGTCCATTTAGTGGAAGACTGTTCTCTAAGTACTGGAGACCTTGAGCGTGAACGGTATCTTCTGGATGGGGGTGCCCTTGCCCTTGAACGGTGATAACCATCTGACCTTGACCTGCAACGATTGTTACGACTCTTCCCTTCGCCTCTTCTTGGATACGGTGGCGATCGCGAGTGGGAACGAGAGTGGGAATGACTAAATGAGTGAGAGCAGGAGGCAGTGTGGGAGAAGCACTGCAGGGAGACTTGGACCTTAAAGAAACCCAAACAAACCGACGAAAACAATAGAGGAAGTTAATTCAAACCAGTCACTGGGATGGGAAAGAAGGCCTAAATCTTGGGGGACCTCAAGTCTGGTGGCCTCCTGGAGAAGAAACAATTACCGTGAGAGATTTGGTGCTTCTAGAGAGCAGTGCCTGCCTGGAGTTTGGTCATCAAAAACCTTTGCAGAAAGGTATGTTGTGAAGGAGCAGCAAAATAGCTTGCTAGTGACTCCCACAAAAGGAACTCACTCGGGGGGGGAAGACTGCTGCCCCTGCCCGGTTTTGGTTGGGAGGTGTCTGCAGGAATTGTGGGCTGGCTGGTGTCAGGTGTTTCAAAGGTGCTATGCGGCCACAGCACCACTTTGCATGGCAGAAGGTGACGTGGTTACTTTTGGTAGACTGATGATAGGGGTGAGACAGACCAGCTGTTGGATGCATATTTGGCCTTTCCCAGGTCTAGAGCAGCAGCAGCAGCAGCAGCAGCAAGCTGTAAGGCATGACAGCTTGGGAACGACTGCTCTGAGTTCTGCGTCAGGTTTTGCCACCAGGAGCATCTCATGACACTTGTCTCACCCCTGCCTCAGCATCCAGGGTCACCTTGGCCCCAAGTGTCACTGAATGGACAGGCAGCCTTGTGCCAGGTACCGGTGCAAGGCTGGGAAGTGGCAGTAACTCCTGCCCCTAGTCCTGCCCCAAATTCAGCCTCATGGCTATTCCCTGTCTCTCGCAGGTCCTTTGCAATCTACAGCACATGGGCAAGCAGCCTGAAGCACAACGCCCGATGCACAAAGCCTGGCTGTCTTCCTGCCGCCACTGGAGTCCCTTCCTGCGAGTGAGCTGCTCGCCCTCTTCTTTCTCTGCTCTGGATCTGCCACCACGAACTGAAGGGCCACTGGAGCTGGGGGGTCGACAGCCCTGATTTACCATTCCAGAGGTAAGGAGAGAAAGTGACCGTCCGAGGGTTTCATGGGGATGGGATAGCAGAGCTAAAGATACAAACAGGTTTCCTCTGATTTCCAATATAACCTACAAGTAATCCACAGAACATAAGATCATCCTTTCACCTCTGGCTAATAAGAAAGCCTTGTCACCTCTTGATCATCTGCTGCCATTTTTTCCCCCTTTTCTCCTGGCAAAACTTGTCAAATTCACTTTCCTCTAAACTGTTCGTGGTTTTGGTCAATCTGCTTGCTCTGAGGAATCTATTTCATGGACAAACTCTAACCAGTTCTGCTCAGCATGAAACTCGGGAGTCAAGAGCGCAGCCTGGAAACTGGTGACAGCCCACTGACTTCAGTGCTAGAAAACTATTTTCTTGGACTTCACGCTTTTCCTATGCAACAGTGTGGTGGATTGACCCTGGCTGGGGGCCAGGTGCCCACCAGAGCCGATCTACCACTCCCCTCGTTCGCCAAACAGGGGAGAAAAAGTATAACAAAAAGCTTCTGGGTCGAGATAAGGACAGGGAGAGATCACTCACTAGTTATTGTCACGAGCATAAGAGACTGAACTTAGAGAGGAAATTCATGTAACTTATTACTAAGCGAAACAGAGTAGAGGAATGAGAAATAAAATCAAATCTGAAAACACCTGCCCCCACCCCTCCCATCTTCCCAGGCTCAACTTCACTCCTGGCTTCAACCTCTGCACCCCCCCAGCAGCACAGGGGGACGGGGGTTACGGTCAGTTCATCACACGTTTTTTCTGCCGCTTCTTCCTCCTCAGGGGGAGGACTCCTCTCATCGTTCCCCTGATCCAGCATGGAGGAGTCCCTCTCACGGGAGACAGTCCTTCACCAACTTCTCCAACATGAGTCTCTCCCACGGGGTGCAGACCTTCAGGAGCAGACTGCTCCAGCGTGGGTCCCCCACGGGGTCACAAGTCCTGCCAGCAAACCTGCTCTGGCATGGGCTCCTCTCTCCACGGGTCCACAGGTCCTGCCAGGAGCTTGCTGCAGCGCGGGCTTCCCACGGGGCCACAGCCTCCTTCAGGTGCCTCCACCTGCTCTGGTGTGGGGTCCTCCATGGGCTGCAGGTGGAATCTCTACACCCCCTCATCCTTCCTCCATGGGCTGCAGGGGGACAGCCTGCTTCACCATGGTCTTCACCACGGGCTGCAGGGGGATCTCTGCTCCGGTGCCTGGAGCACCTCCTGCCCCTCCTTCTGCACTGACCTTGGTGCCTGAAAAGTTTCTTAAGTCTTCTCCCTCCTCTCTGCGGCTGCAAAAGCTCTCTCTAACTGGTTTTTTTTCCTTCTTAACTATGTTATCACAGAGGCGCTGATTGGCTTGGCCTTGGCCAGCGGTGGGTCCGTCTTAGAGCCGGCTGGCATTGGCTCTATCAGACACAGGGGAAGCTTCTAGCAGCTTCTCACAGAAGCCACCCCTGTAGACCACCCCCCCTGGCTACCAAAACCTTACCATGCAAACCCAACACAAGGGTGCTGGAAGAACTGTGCACGGCACACACTGCCCACCTTCCTCCTCACTCTCCCCCTTTATCTTAATACCTAAGGACCTTTTGGAAACCCAAATTATCCTGCTCTTCCCGGGGTATGTTCCCAAAGTGTCTTCCTGAAGATAATCCGTCCGCTAGCAGAGCCCTGGCGTGGATGTTGCTATCCTGGTCCCTGCAGTAACAGGAACTGTTTGGCATGACTTGTCAGGACCTGCTTCATCCCAGACATGAGATCACAGTCTCATTTTTTATTGATAAATAAATACATTTCTTCCAGGGCTGGAGCCATGATGGAAGCATAACTGAAGGCTTCCTGAGTCTGCCGGCAGCCCGAGACCTCCTTGGTGCTGGGCAGGGGGAGAAGGCGCTGCAGGAGAGGATGGAATGTGTTGTCAGGCCAGACCTCCAGACCTGTCTGGAGGTGTTTGAGATCTTGGGCTCTTCCTCCAGCGCTGGTCTACTTGGGACAGGAACGGGCAGCAGTGCCGCACTGCCAGGCACTGGGACTGTGGTCCCTGTGTGTCCCTTTGCAGTGCCCAGTGCCTGATCAAGGGGAGAGAAAGGGCATTAGAGAAGACTTTAAAGTGTGGGGGATTTTTTTTAATATGAAGGCACCACTAAGGAAAGCTATATCTTTTTTTTTCTCCAAAGAAATAAAAGGAGAGACTAAATGGGAGCACATCAACACATGCAAACCACAGCCTAGGGCACTGTGCACAAACATCAGCAGGCGTGCCAGGCAAGATGTAAATGAAATGTGGGCCCTGGTTTGCACAGAAAAAAACCACAAGTGCAGAAAAGGGGGAGGGGGGGAGAAAAAGAGATACTGGGAAAAGAAAGTGCTACAGAAAAGTCAGGAGACCAGAAGGAAAAAACCAGGAACCAGTACAATAACAGGGAAAAAAAACCCAAAGCAACAAAAAACCCAACAGACTAAGAGAAAGCAAGAGGAAGAGAAGCCATTGCAAAGGATTATTGTTCTCGCCTGTTTTTTTCTTTCTCCATTACCTGAACCTGTCCCCAGGTGACTACAGGATTTCATTAAGTCACTGTGTGACCCCTAGAAGAGTTTTATGGCCCAGGACAGACCCCAGTGGCCATGATGACCCAAAGTCACTGGCCCACTCGCCAACAGATCTGCCGAAGCCCTGCCAGCACAGGGGACCCTGTGTCCACTGCTCTGAGCCCTCCAGGCTGCAGAGCGAGAGCCATCAGGGCTTCAGATGTTGCAGGGTCCTGGATGGGGTTTCCATTCCTCCCCTGGAAGGTGCTGCCCCTTCAGAGCAGAACAGGGTACAGGAGCATCCCTTAAAGCCCAGTTAAACTGCTGTCAGGAGCCCCTGGCTGATTTTGCAATGCAGGGGGCACTCGCACGTCCCCTTCCATGGGGCGAGTGGAGCCCGGACGCAGTTACCAAAGTACCAAAGAAGAGAGAGGGAAAGCATTTTCACTGTTACTTTCATTTAGTTATTTATTTATTTTTTTTTTTTACTTGTCCAACCTTGAAAAGAACGAACGAGACAGCTAGAAGGGGCCTTAATGCTGAAGGCCAGCACTCCTTCCTGGCAGGCCTGTGGTGGTCTGCCTCTCCAGAGGAGCGGCTGTCTCTTATGTCTTTGCTTGACACACTGCTGTTCTTCGTGTGCCGCCGTGGAGCGTCTGGCTTCCTCTGCAGCCTCCCGTCGGGCAGCCTTCTCGTCTCCAGGCCGAAGAGACCCCGTCTCCAGGCCCCAGGGACCTCGGTGGCCCGCTGAGGGACTTCTCCTGGCGCAGCGGCTGAAGCTGTGACGCCATGTTGTCTTGTCCCCTTTTCTCGGGGCTCAGTGCAGAAGAGATGACACCCCTTCAGAAGGGGTGAGGGGTAGGGCAGAGGACGGGGGACGGGAAGGAAGCCTGCAGGCCGGCCAGGCGCGGAGGGTCAGCCTCCCGGCTAGCGCCGAGCGCGGAGGCAGGGCCGGCGGTAGGGCGCTGGCCGGATGACCCTACGGCACCGCGTCGATGGTGGTGTGGAGGGGAGCCCTGGCACGATGTTGTGGTGCCAGGGGAGCCATCCTGGAGGTGGATCCACCTCCATCGGCTCCTCCTCGTCTTCAGGTGGATCCACCTCCATTGGCTCTGCACCATCAGCTACGTGGAAGAGGACCGCGTAGCTGATGGTGCCTCCCCTCTGACGCAGCCTCTTCCTCCGCGCCTCCTGCAGCTCCTCCTGTGGGCGCCCACACAGAGGTGAGCGCCCGCTCGCTTCACCTCTTCGTGCCTTCATTCTTCCAACCACTGGAGAATTTGAGGACTCGAAAGCTCAGCGAATGTGGGACAAGTGCTGGGGGGCCAGTATTTATAGGGTCCGGAACAGAATGTGGTGAGGTAGCTTGTGACATCAGGAGGCCACTGTGATGGCTATGCAAATAGCCATCAAGGGCTATCCTGGCAGTTGGGGAGCCTGTGGCCTTAAAGGTACCCTACTGGGGGTAGGGGAGGGCGGCCCTTTCCTGGGGATCGCTCCCCCGTGTCCATTCCTAATGGAGGCACATATCAGGGATCAGGTGTGAAATGTGGGTAAAGATTTTTCTGAGGAGGGATGGAGATGTTTGGACTCTACCCACCCAACCTTTTTTGGCTCCATTTTAATGGCCAAGGGATTGGTACAAATCTGTGTGAGCCAGATGGAGACTTTCCACCAACTTTGGTGGAGCTTGGATCAGGCCCAATGTGAGTGGGTTCTCCAGAGCTTGGGGAGAAGAGGGGGAAGCTTTGCAAGGTCTAAGTGGTCCAGAGAAATGAGGATCGCTCAGCTGCCATCCCCCTGGAATGAGCACATGGTTGTTTCCGGCAAAGGCAATCTGTTCTTTCCACTCCTGAACATTTATTTGGGTCAGGGTGGGAAAATCCGATTTAGTTGCCAAAGTCTCACTGGGGTGGTAAAAATATAAATACCACCTATGATTACGTGTGTATTCTGAAAAGTGGTTAGTGAGTGTGTTTATGACATTTGGCCACTCGCAGGGAGTTACTCTCTCTCTGCCCCCTCCCCTCAATTCACGTGCTTCCACTCAATACGAGTCCTGCCGGGGCCTGTAAAACCACTGCGGGGGGATGGAGCCAGGGCGATCCTGTACCCGGCTCCTCGCAGGGCTTCCCACAGCACAGCCTGCAGAGAGGAAACCTCCTTCCGTGCTCTTGGCCCCACCTGAGCGAGCCATTGCACGGATGTGTTGTGATGCTTTCCCAGTGCTAAAGCTACATCATCTGTTCAGGGACCCATTTCACGCCTCATCTACCAAGGATGTGAATTGTTCACAGCATCATCCTTGGACCCTTCTCCCCAACAGGAGCAGGCCACGTGTTTCATGGTGGCAGTGCTGAATTTGACCTGTGATGGATCAAGTGGGGCAGAGGGCAAGGAGGATGAGTGCTATGAAGATGCTGTTACCATCCTTCTACCAACCTAGCAGAAGAATCCATTGCTGCTTTCTCAGGGTGGATGGCAATGGAGCCCTGTTGTGATGTGATTCACGTTTGGTTACTGGGAAAATGGAGAGGAGCTTTACCGACTATGTGTGAAGCCACATGACATCTAAAATCACAGCAGCTATCAATCCATCCCAAACCCGCAGTGCTTTGTGCAGAGCACTGCTTACAGACGCAGTTCTCAGCCTCTCCCAGCCCTGGCCAGACAGGGAACAGCAAGAACCCAGAGCAATTTTGGCACTGCTAGGAACAGATCGGATCCACGCTGCTCCAGCCCTAGAATGCATCATCTCCATCCAAGAGCTACAACTGCCCATCCCAGCGCTGTTCCTGCATGCATCTTTCCACTAGAGGAAACTTCAGCTGGAGAAGACGGTCTTTCTAACCTTTGCATCCAAAACAACGTGATTACACCTTGGTTTCTGAGTGCTACGTAGGACAAAGGCAGCACGTCACAAAGCAGGGCCACTGTGGTGGGTTGACCCTGGCTGGAGTCCAGGTGCCCACCACAGCCGCTCTATCACTCCCCTCATTCACTAAACAGGGGAGAAAAGGCATAACGAAATGCTTGTAGGTTGAGATAAGGACAGGGAGAGATCACTCACTAATTGTTGTCACGAGCAAAACAGACCAAACTTAGAGAGGGAATTCATCTGATTTATTCCTAGGCAAAACAGAGTAGAGGAATGAGAAAATAAAATCAACTCTTAAAACACTTCCCCCCACCCCTCCCATCTTCCCGGGCTCAACTTCACTCCCGGCTTCAACCTTCCCCCCCTGAGCGGCACAGGGGGACGGGGAATGGGGGTTACGGTCAGTTCATCACATGGTGTTTCTGCCGCTTCTTCCTCCTCAGCGGGAGGACTCCTCTCATTGTTCCCCTGCTCCAGCATGGAGTCCCTCTCATGGGGTGCAGACCTTCAGGAGCAGACTGCTCCAGCGTGGGGTCCCCCACGGGGTCACAAGTCCTGCCAGCAAACCTGCTCTGGCGTGGGCTCCTCTCTCCACGGGTCCACAGGTCCTGCCAGGAACTTGCTCCAGCGCGGGCTTCCCACGGGGCCACAGCCTCCTTCAGGTGCCTCCACCTGCTCGGGCGTGGGGTCCTCCACGGGCTGCAGGTGGAATCTCTACACCCCCTCATCCTTCCGCCGTGGGCTGCAGGGGGACAGCCTGCTTCACCATGCTCTTCACCACGGGCTGCAGGGGGATCTCTGCTCCGGTGCCTGGAGCACCTCCTGCCCCTCCTTCTGCACTGGCCTTGGTGTCTGCAGAGTTTCTTAAGTCTTCTCCCTCCTCTCTCCGGCTGCAAAAGCTCTCTCTCTAAGTCTTTTTCTTCTTAACTATGTTATCACAGAGGCGCTGATTGGCTTGGCCTTGGCCAGTGGTGGGTCCGTCTTAGAGCCGGCTGGCATTGGCTCTGTCAGACACAGGGGAAGCTTCTGGCAGCTTCTCACAGAAGCCACCCCTGTAGCCCGCCCCGCTACCAAAACCTTGCCACGCAAATCCAACACAGACAATCACTGTGGCTTTCAAAGTGAGATTTACATTTGTATCGTGCCTTACGTACCTTGATCTTGTAGAGAGGGCTGGGATGTGTTTGCAGACTAGGGGGCCTGTGAACTGGGCAGATAGTCCAAAATAGTCCTTTTTTGGCTACTCAGAACTGCCAGTGGATTTGTGCCTCTCATCCAAATGGTGCTTTCCAGACCTGCACTCCCAACTTTGGGCCAGAGCCCTTCACAGTTGCCTTCTCAAGCCCCAGAAATGCCTTATAAGCTACACTGCACCTTATTAATTTGAATCGGTGCCATCCCCTTCTCTCATTTACTGCTTATTGCAGGGGGCTTTGGTTGTGTGTGTGTCAGCATCAGGACGCTCTGAGCTCAAGGCTCCTGCCTGACGTTGGCTGAACTCTGCTGCCTCTGCAGCTTGGGACTGGCCTGGCATTTTTCAGGCGGGAGAAAGGTGCTTCTGGTACTCTGGCACGATCAGAAAGCATCAGCGTTTGCGTTATAGCAACACCTAAGGGTCCTGCTGGGTTAAAACCACCAGCGTGAATGACTGCAAAGAACATGCAGGCTGCTGCTCCCAAGGAAGGTTATGTCCTTCTAGCTAGCACAGTCCCTTCAGATTTACTCCCCAAAACAGCCCCAGGCAACAATCCGTTTGGTCCTCATGTCTTCTGCAAGCACAGCAGCCCCATCCCCAGCAACGCAGAGCAATCCAGAGTGAAAGAGGTGCCAACACACAAATGGAAAGCAACCCTTGCGCCTGTGCTGGCAGCATCCGTCACAGGCTGGTGGCTGCGTGCGAGCTGTTGGTGCCAAAACAAGACACAAAGATGGTCCCTCACCTGCCCGCACTGACGATGCTGCATTTAGCTCACCTTCAGCGTGCTCTGCAAAGCAGTGAAAGGCATAAAAGCAAAGTCAAGTCATCTCCCAGCCTGACCTTGGGCTCGCAGGACCCCATGGACTTGCTCCCTTTTCTTCTGCAGCAAAAGCTGGCGTGCACGCTCCCAGATAACAGCTTTTACCAAGAAAACCCGGCATCTTTAGGAGGAGCTGAGAGGTATAAAAAGCAGGTGCTGTGCAAAGAAGACAGCAGAACCTGCAAATGGAGAGTTCCCTCGCGGGCAGATGGGAAACGCATCTTGCTAGCAGGAAAGAGGGCTGGGGGAGGTTTGCTGACACCAGGGTGGTGTTGGTTACAGAGCTCGTTGATTTGCCTATTTTGTGACTCAGTGCACATCTCCATAACATTAGCTCACCCACCTCCTTCCCCAGCCTCCGAGGAATTGCTTGTTATTTGTATTCGCGGCTAATTAAAACCTCTTCAAGCTCAACCCCCTGATTACGGAGTGAGGGCTGAGACCACAAGCAGAGCACAGTGGAGGATGCCACAGCCCATAGGCTGACCCCACACCACTCTGCAGACCACACATTTGCAGTTAGGACACTATTTACTCTGCTACTAGCAATGTTCTCTTAAAATATATTGAAGGAGAGATTGGGAAAATGAAGTGTATGAGATTTAGCTCGCACTAGAGGATTTCAGCATCCAAGAAAGCCAGAGCGTCCAGTCCCTCAGACTTAATAGAAACCTCCTGCTTTATTAATGTTGCCTTATTTTTTTTTTTTTTTTTCCCCCCTTGTCCACAGGTCCTGGGCAGAAAGTCAAAGCTGTATTTGAGGAGCTTTCCTGGAGGTTTTCATTAATAGCAGGGCCAGCCAGGGAATCCACTGCAAATGTAAAAATAATAGATTTGAGAGCCCTAAAAGGATGGAGATTTACTCACTGTGGAAATATTAGTAGGAGCGGGGCGTTCCCATGGCTCGGCGTTGCCTGCCTGTGAGCTTTGAAAGCTGCCCGAAGGCCAAGGAGATGCTGGGGAATGGGAGCAGGAAGGAAGGTTGCCTCTGAGCGGCACGGCAAGGCAGCTGCGGCGGCTCTGCTCAGCACTGATCTTCCACTACTGGTGGACATGCCTAAACATAGGATCGTTTCAGGTCCTTCCCAGGCTAAAGAGAAAAAGGTTAGGTGGACAGAGAAGATCTGCTCCTTGTTCCCACCTTGGAGATGAAGGTGCAGGGTGGTGCTGATCCTCAGCAGGTCAGGAGGGACACGCAGAGATGTGGGCAGGAGAGAGGGATGCTGCTTGGTGCGAGAGAAGGACAACAGCATCCAGTTCTTGTGGGGCTGCTGAGACCACGTCCCTTGCTTCCAGCTGACTCTTGCCAACAGAACTGTAACCGTGGGATAGGGGCCGTGAAACAGAAACTATAGGATCAGGTTGAGATAATTAGTTTGTAACCAAGGTAATAGGTAATGAAGCTCACTGACCATGGCAAGGTACAATGCTGCTATGTCCCATGTACAGTCCCTTGAGGACCACCGACCCAAATCACTGAGCATGCGTGACGGGGAGGAGAATATGGAAATGGATTTCAAGAAATTATTATCATAGGACTGCCTTTGTTACATATATTTTGATAAAGCAATCAAAAGTTGATTATATAAAAGTTAGGATGATTTGATTATATTTGTAAGATTTTAACTTAAAGTTATAATGTAGCTATAGAATCAGATTGGGAAAATTAGTTTGTAACCAAGGTAATAAGTAATGAAGCTAACTGACCATGGCAAGGTACAATGCTGCTATGTTCCTTGTCCATACCCAACCGGACAATAGGCCCGGGAATATTAATCTTATGAAGTAAGTCGTTATGGCCGGGTGCATCCACAGCAAGGATACTGCGCATGCCTGCATGAAGAAGGTCATCCAGCGGACACAGGTGCGCGACCACTGACGACCACCAGAGACCCTTGAGGACCACCGACTCAAATCACTGAGCATGCGTGACGGGGAGGAGAATATGGAAATGGATTCCAAGAAATGATTATCATAGGACTGCCCTTTCTGAGAAAAACGATGAATATGTATGTTTTGATGCTATATAACCGGTGTATTGGTGATCACCTGGCATGCACATTGGGTGGAGCTATCCCCCGTGCATCCAGCGCTGCAATAAAGAATGCCTGCCTTTTAACACTACATTGGTGTTACGAGGTTTATTCCCGGGTTTCGGTGACAGTTTTTGGCAACCCAGATGGGACACTGCTTTTGAACCTCGACGGATCCGTGGGATCGCAGGACCTCCAGCCGGCACCGGGGAATTCTCGGGGAGAACCTCCGATCCCCGGACCGAAGAGCTTTGAGCAAGACCCCTGGGAGAGGTAAAGGCATTCTCATTTAATTGAAGTATGTGAAGGTACCTTATGTAAGGACCCCGTGGCTCCGGGACAGGCCCGTATCGGGACAGGCCCGTATCGGGACAGGCCCACACCGGGACAGGCCCACGACGGGACAGGCCCACGCGAAGAGCACGGGAGGCCTGCTCATAAGGCGCGGTGAAAGCTGTGCAGAGTTGGGCTGGAGAGACGTCTCAGGTAAAAGTCTCTGCTAGGCGAAAGCCTGTGGAGCAGGGCCCAGAGGGGAGGGGAAGCCTCCAAGGTTGGGATTTCAGGTGGCAGGAGAAATCCCTGGGATTTCCGGTGGCAGGGGAAATCCCTGAGGGAGCTCTAACACGGGTTGGGGTCCCTCTGACTGAGTGCTTGTGATAGTGCACAATCACAACCACTAAGTCCCTGGGAGATGGGCACTTTTCCGAGTAAGAAACCAAGCCCACGAAAAACACCACTGGGATGCATTTTGGAGCACTGGAAAGATCTGGGAAATGTTGATCCTTTGACTCGGAAACAGTTGATTGAATATTGTAATCACTGGTGGCCACTATACACTTTAGAAAATGGGGAAAAGTGGCCAGAAAATGGGACATTGCAATATAACACCATTTTGCAATTAATGTTATTTTGTAAAAGGGAAGGTAAATGGAACGAAATGGCATATGTAGATCTGTTTTTCACATTGCGAAATCATCCGGAATGGCAAAGGCAATGTGAATTGTTTTCACCTGGTTCCGCGATAATGGCATTAAAGGGGCAGGAACCTGATAAAATTTGGAAAAGGTTGCTCAGCTTGTGACAATGGTAAACGGTGTCTTAAACGTGAATTTGAAGATGATGATGTTGAATTATTGGTTGAATATTGGATATTTTGTTGGAAGATACTGAAAAGAAAATGGTATTAAATACGGCCAGAAAACAAGTAGAAGGAGCTCATGCTAATGGGATTATACAAGGGACAGCGGACCAGAATTTTCCATCCACAAATCCTGAGTGGGACCCTAATCAGCCGGGACCCAGAGGGATGCTGACTAGATCTCAGAAGTGGATTTTGTTTGGTGATAGATATGCAATGCCAAAAGCAATTAATCGGTCTAAACTTTATGAAGTGAGACAAGAATTAAATGAGTCCCCTTCAGCCTTTATGGAAAGACTGAAGGTGACTGCTAGAAAATACACTAATTTGGACCCAAAAAAACCCCAAACCCACAAAAACAACACCAAACAAAAAAAAAACAACCCACAAACAAAACCACAAACAAAAAACACCACGGAAGAAGCTATACAATTGGCCTCTATATTTATGGGACAATCAGCCCTAGAAAAAAACTCCAGAAACTGGAAGGGGCTGAGTCCAGAGACTTAGGTAAAATGCTTGAAGTAGCCTGGACTGTGTATAACAACAGAGAAAAAGAAAAAGAAGTCAGACAAATGCAAAGGGATGGAAAAATTCTGGCAATCTTGACTGAGAATAATAAATGTGTAAAGTGAAACTCAGCCATAAATCAGCAGAGGGTGTTGGTGCGACGGGGCGAAGAGAGAACTGGCCTTTCTTGAAACTGTTAAAATTTAAGCTGGGAAAATAGTAGGTAAAACACATCAATTTTTGTACATGCCCAAATGTCCGTTGCCCTTATTGGGACAAGATTTATTAAGCAAATTAGATGCACAAATAATTTTTAAAGATGGAGAAATCAGATTACTAATACCAGAATCAAAAGCCATAGAGGCGAGAGTATTTATGTTACAGAATTCCTCCAAAGAAGAACAAATTCCAGAAGCGGTGGACAATGCAGTCACTCCCTTGGTATGGGCAAGTGAAGTTCCAGGATGATCCAAACTGGCAGAACCGGTAAAGGTGCCTTTAAAACCTGGAGCCAAGCCGGTAAGACAAAAACACTGTTTGTTCACGAGAGGCAACATCTGGCCCTTGGAGCGCTGGCGCAACGGCTGGGATCCTGGAAGCGACCAGTGGGATACTTCTCTAAACAACTTGACAACGTGAGTAAAGGATGGCCGGGATGTTTGCGTGCCGTGGCAGCGACAGTGCTGCTGATTCAGGAAGCCCGAAAATTAACCATGGGCCAAAAGATAGTGGTATATGTACCACACATGGTAATAACTGTCTTGGAACAAAAGGGAGGTCACTGGCTATCCCCTAGCAGAATGTTGAAATACCAGGTTGTCCTATTGGAACAAGATGATGTGGAATTAAAAGCCACAGCAATTGTAAATCCAGCAATGTTCCTGACAACAGAAAATCCTACCGAGAAATTGGAACACGATTGCTTGGTAACTATTGAACAAGTTTATTCCAGCAGACCGGACCTGAAGGACGAACCTTTGAAGGATCCTGATCTGGAACTGTTTACGGATGGAAGCAGCTTTGTGCAAGAGGGAAGGCGAATGGCCGGATATGCTGTTGTTACCACCGACAAGGTATTGGAGTCAGGGACACTACCTGCAAATCCATCAGCGCAGAAAGCAGAATTGGTGGCGCTGAAGCAGGCTTTACGGATGGCAGAAGGGAAAAGGGTAAACATTTGGACGGATTCTAAATAGGCATTTGGTGTGATCCACGCTCATGGAGCCATCTGGAAAGAAAGAGGACTGTTGTCAGCCCAGGGCTCACCTATAAAATATAAGGAGGAAGTTCTTCAACTTTTGCAAGATGTGCAGAAACCAAAGGAAGTGGCTGTAATGCATTGCAAGGCTCATCAGTTTGGTCAAACTGCTATAAATATAGGCAATCGATTGGCGGATAAAGCTGCAAAGGAGGCTGCAGAACAAGGTATCCTTGCATTAGTACCAGTAAAACAGATAAAAATTCCAAATTTAAAAGCAAGATACAGTAAGCTAGACGAACAACTAGCAGAGAACTTAAAGGCATCCCAAAATGCGGAAGGATGGTGGGTAACACCAGAGAATCAGGTAATAGTGACCCCACAAGTTATGACAGAACTTGCAAAGGAAGAACATGAGCAGACACATTGGGGTGTGGATGCTATGGTTACAAATTTGAGAACATCTGTAGTATGTGTAGGAATGACAGGAATAATTAAATCAATAATAGCTAAGTGTCCAATTTGTCTTAAAAATAATCCCTTAAACCAGAGGAAAGCACCTTTAGGAGTAACAAAGCAGGGCAATTCCCCAGGAGATTATTGGCAAGTCGATTTCTCTGAGTTACCTAGACAGAATGGGTATAGATATTTGTTGGTATTAATTGATACATTTTCTGGATGGCTGGAGGCTTTTCCTTGCCGCACCAACAAAGCAAGAGAAGTGGTCAAAATATTACTAAAAGAAATAATACCGAGATTTGGGGTACCATTGGGCGTATCTTCTGACAGAGGGCCACATTTTGTAGCGGAAATAGTCCAACAAGTAAGTAAAATCCTAGGGATAAATTGGGATTTGCATACTCCCTGAAGACCGCAATCAAGCGGGAAAATTGAAAGGATGAACCAGACCTTGAAAAGACAAATGAGTAAAATTTGCCAAGAAACATCTCTGAAAAGGCCACAGGCTTTGCCATTAGCTCTGTTAAGAATAAGAATCCAACCAAGGTCTAAAGACGGTGTAAGTCCATATGAAATATTATATGGCAAACCCTACCAAACTCCCTTAATCCCAGGGGACATGAGGGTAACAGGGGAAATAGATTTAAAAACATATCTGATTTCTTTAGGAAAGACCCTCGAAGCGCTTAGAAGATATATCGTGCTGACCAGGCCGCTTGCTCTTGATACGCCTGTACATCCATAGCAGCCGGCTGACTTTGTGTATATAAGGACATGGGGTTCTGAACCACTCCAGGAAAAGTGGAAGGGACCTTTCCAGGTACTGTTAACAGCTTATACCGCGATCCAGGTAGAAGGAGTGGAGCCTTGGATTCACTACACTCGAGTAAAGAAGGCACCGCCAGATCAGTGGACATGTACGCAAGAGGGACCTTTGAAACTTAGACTGTGTAAAAATTCTAAGGACCAGTTTCTTTAGCCTGTTATCTATTGAATTATGAATATTATGAATTGTTTGATTAGACTGATAACACTTTTTGTGTTTCATCACTAATTTGTAGCCAAAGAAATACAGAATGGCCATGGTCCCAAGCTATTGTCCAATATACCTGGAGTGTGGGACCATATCCCAAAGACCGTTCCCCAAATTTAGCCACTGTAGTAATGCATGAATCTGAAGTTTACCACCCACCTGAGTGGGAATGGAACAGAAAGGACTGGGTCCGTGTCTTAACTGGAACAATTGGAGAAAGAATTCAAGTAGAATTCAGAAAGATGGAAGGATCTCTTCATAAGAAAGCTTCTTCAATTACCATCTCCGGAAATCTATTAGACCCTAGTTCTAATATTACAATGAGACTCTGTCCCACCACTGAATGGAAATGTAACAAACAAGATTCTCTCATTACGTGTTGCCGCCAACAGAATGTTGGTAACTACTCCTTAGACCCTAGTACCAATAATGTTGAAATCACCAAATCCTGTATTAAGGAACAAGGAGATTGTTGGCATAATTTTACTTTAACTAAACCAGTTGATGTGGTGTGCGATTGGCGACCTAATCCATTGACAGGAGGACTATTAGGCCTTACATTTAAATTCAAAATAAATGCTGTAACTAAACCCCTAGTGATACTTGTTGCAGTAGTCACGCACGCTGATACAGATACTCTCTTTACGTTAACTAGTAAAGGTGAAGTCACCCCCTCTTTTATGGTACCACAAGGAAATGACATCACAATAAGATGCAGATTAATCACTGAATCTTGCATTGAACCTATAAACAGTTACGAAATTGGACCACATGGCCCTACTTTGTGTAAAAATCAAAATTTAGACTGTTGGTTAAATTTGACTGCTGTACAATACTCCCATAGAGTAATATGTGGTAAAAATAACACCAAATACTGGGGAGAACTTAAAATAGATGTCATAATACCTACTACCCAACCAATTGTTGCGCTTAATTCGAAAATCTTTGAAATTGGACCGTACGTGATTAGAAATACAGGCTTGCAACAAATGTTGTTTAACCCGGCATGGTCTCTCAAACGAGTTGAATTGTCAATGCAAAACAATGTTTCAGATATTCAACCAGCTTGTTCACCTTTCTTAAACATTTCATATGAGGGATGGACAACCTGGCTGCAGAAACGAACTCTTACTATGAAAAGGACACGGAGAGACTTGACCGGTGTTTTGGGAACAGGATTGGGAGTTTTAAATAGCATTGATTCAGAAGTAATAATGAACAAATTGGCTGCCTCAATTAGTGATTTGGCTAAATTACAACAACTTTTACGATCTTCTTTATTGGCTTTAGGAACTAACCAGTGGCTGTTGTCAAATATATTACCAACATGGGAAAGAGTAAATGTAAGGGACCACGAATTAATTACAGACGCACTTGGGGTGATCCAAAATAACCTCTCTTTGGCTCTTAGTTGTATCCAGGCTCAATTATGGATGCAGTCGGTAGCAGCCTCAATCATAAGAGAAGGTGAAGAAGGCACTCTCCCCACTGAAATTAGGAAAATAGTTTGGGACAGTGCTACTGATTTTGAGAAAGAACTCCAGTCCTGGTGGAGCCTGGTAAACTTTACTTATGATCCCGCTACAAACACAGCTACAACTTTTGTGCTCACTATATCTAATGCTACTATATACTCAATTTATCCCATTGTTGCATTAGGGTTGAACCACAACGGAACTATACTCTATCCTTCCGAGCATAGAGTATGGGCCCGAAAGATGAATGAAAAATGGCAAACTGTTAATTTGGAATCTTGCATTGTGCGAGAACAACAAGGATTTGTCTGTGAAGGTAATGCAATTGAGGCACAAGATATTTGCCTGGATACTGAACAAAATATTTGCCATTTTGAGGTTCATCCTAACGAGAACCCTAAAACAGTTATCATATATATTGGTAAGGGCTGTGTATGTTTGAGGACTGTTTGTGATTTTTTATATGTAGATAAGGTAGTCGTAGAGATTAAAAATCATTCAAATTTTTGTGTTTGTAATTTTACTAGGATTGATGGATGTGACTTTTCTTATTCGACCCCAGTCACATCTCACCAACTTTTGCAGTCTAACTACATGTTGATTCATGAATTGTTACCTATACCCATTGGAATGAATCTCGCTTTAGTGAAACAGTTATTACAACGCAAGGATTTGATTGCAATTCTGGAAAAAAAATTAAGGAAAACGGACAAAAAACCCCTAATAACTGTTCATCACAATGTGAAAGAAATACACCGAGTTTTTGAAAGAGCGCAGAGAGATGCAGAACTTAGATGGTGGGACACACTTTTTGGATGGTCACCTACTGCTACAGGCATCCTAAACAAGTTGTGTCACCCCATCGTGATTCTCTTAATATTGGTTTTGATCAGTTTGACCTTGTCAGCAATATTGTATGTCATAGCCTGGAAAATGATGAATCGGTTAACATATCTGAAAAAGCAAATTACTCGTGAAGCTTCTTTCACTCATATGATCGTCCAAGCTGTTGCAGAACAGCAAAAGAGACAAGTAATCCCAGAGTTTCCTCCAACATAGAAAATGATTAGTATAGTGAAAGTATTGAAATAATTTTCAAAACTTTCAAAGGGGGGAAATGTTACATATATTTTGATAAAGCAATCAAAAGTTGATTATATAAAAGTTAGGATGATTTGATTATATTTGTAAGATTTTAACTTAATGTAGCTATAGAATCAGATTGGGAAAATTAGTTTGTAACCAAGGTAATAAGTAATGAAGCTAACTGACCATGGCAAGGTACAGTGCTGCTATGTTCCTTGTACAGTCCCTACCAAACTGAACAATAGGTTTGGAGATATTATTCTTATGAAGTAAGTCGTTATGGACAGGTGCACCCACAGCAAGGATACTGTGCGTGCCTGCAAGAAGAGGGTCATCCAGCAAACACGGCTGCGCGACCACTGACGACCACCAGAGACCCCTTGAGGGCCACCGACTCAAATCACTGAGCAGGCGTGACGGGGAGGAGACTACGTAAATGAATTCCAAGAAATGATTATCATAGGACTGCCTTTTTTTGAGAAAAATGATGAATATGTATGTTTTGAGTCTAACCTGTGCGTTGGTAATCACCTGCGTGCACGTTGGGCGGAGCTGATTCCCCCGTGCATCCAGCGCTGCAAGAAAGCAAACCTAGGGCAACTCACGTCTGGTACATTTCTTTTACAGATGGAATCGCTCCCATGATCAAAGAGCTGCAGGAACAGGGGGTAATTATTCAAACTCACTCCCCTGATAACTCTCCAGTGTGGCCAGTTTGCAAACCAAACGGGAAGTGGCGGCTAACCATCGATTATTGGCCCTTAAACGCAGGCACTGGTCCCCTGATTGCGGCCGTGCCTAATACAGCCCAACTGATTGTCACCATACAGGAACAGTCCCACAACATTTTAGCCCCCACTGATGTAACAGATGTTTTTCATGGTTCCTCTACAGGAAGGCGACCGAGATAGATTTGCATTCACACAGGAAGGTATACAATAGACCTTTACTCCTTTGCCACAAGGATATGGGCATTCGCCTACCTTGGCACATCACGCCCTGGCCCCAGCACTATCAGAAATCATCCCCGAGGGGAGAGTTAAAACATACCAATACATTGATGATGTATCGGTGGGGGGTCCCATGCCACTGCAGTGGGACAAACCCAAAAGGAAAATAATTACTCACCTGGAAAGTTGAGAACTTCAGGTTCCGGCAGAAAAGGTACAACTCCCCTCCGCTGAGGTGAAGTTCTTAGGCAGCTGGTGGAAAGGAGGAGCCGTGTGTATTCCAGCAAAACCTTGGCCACCTTACAAGAGAGAGAAAGCCCAGAAAACAAAAAGGAGCTGCAACATACCCTAGGCTTGCTGGGATTCTGGAGGAAGCACAGTCCGGATTTCTCTGCCACAGCTCGTCCCCTGTACGATCTAACGTGCAAAAGAGCTTCCTGGGATTGGACCCCTCTTCATGAGGAAGCCTCAAAATTGCTGGGTTTTGAAGCAGGGGCATAGCAAGCTTTGGGCCCAGCACACCCCACAGATCCACTCCAGGTGGAACGGGGTTTTGCCCTGCCTGGGGCATCTCTACACGTGTGGCAGCGTGCAATGGAGGGTTTCACTCAGGCAGCTTCAAAGCTGCAGAAAAGCGATGCTCGGTCTGGGAGAAAGGCCTCTTTGTGGTCAGTCTAGCCTTGCAGGAGGCTGAAAGAATGCTCCGGCAACAATCCCTCACCCTAGGAGGGCCCTTTAATGCCCTGAGGCCTGTACTGGCAGCACCCCACCCCTGGGGGAGTCCCACCAGGAACCGGTTAGAAGTGCTATGCCCAGCTGGAGCCTTCCAGTCACACAGAGCAAGGGGGGGAGGGAGCGCCCAAGCTGCTCCAAACCCAGGCAAAATCACCCACTCCCTCAGGTGAGGAAACCCCTCCTTCCTGCAGAAAGTGGGCTCACCCGCCTCCCAACTGAAAACCTAGTTCCACAAGTTGCAGAAAGAGGATCTCTTCCGTTAATAGGTATCTGCACGTTTTAGTTTTAAGATTTAGTTTTAACTCCCACCATATACTTTTCTTCAAAATGCTGTGTTTCCACAGACTGTTGCTTTTCTCAGTGTTTGCCCTCTAAAAGGGAAAAAAAAAAGAGACAAACTGTCAAGAACCATGAAAGGAAGCTTAGGAGCCCTGCTTATTTCTCCACTCCCAGAACCTCTCACCTCACTCATGCCGGTCCCCCTTGTTACCGCTCAAAGGGCAATAACAACTTTCCAAACAGAAATGCAGTTTAGAAAGCCAACATTGGTTTATTCAGCGCTGGGTGCATGGGGGATCTCTCTTCCTAACATGCACACCTAGCCTTTAATCCCTTATACGTTTATACACTCAGGTTACAAAACCATTACAAAATTACATTTCCATCACATAGGTACCTTATTGTTACCTGACCGCAACCCCCATTCCCCGTCCCCCTGTGCTGCTGAGGGGGGGGCAGAGGTTGAAGCTGGGAGTGAAGTTGAGCCTGGGAAGATGGGAGGGGTGGGGGCAGGTGTTTTCAGGTTTGATTTTATTTCTCATTCCTCTCCTCTGTTTTGCTTAGTAATACATTAGATGAATTTCCTCTCTAAGTTCAGTCTGTTTTGCTCGTGACAATAACTAGTGAGTGATCTCTCCCTGTCCTTATCTCGACCCAGAAGCTTTTTGCTATACTTTTTCTCTCTCCCCTGTCTGGTGAACAAGGGACATGATAGAGCAGCTCTGGTGGGCACCTGGCCCCCAGCCAGGGTCAACCCACCACAACCCTCCAAAACAGATGGGGATTCCCCAGCATTTCACAAGGCCCTGCACACAGGGAGGACCCTCCCTCAATCCCAGGAGTTATGCAAAGTCCATTCCCCTTACAAATGTCCTTCCATTCCCTCAGCTTGCCTCTTAGTTTCCTCAATTTCTTGCCTCACAGCAATGCTGCAGAGCTGGGCCCTGGCTCCCACACAGTCTCACTACCTCCCTCTTGGGTTTCCTGTACATGCATTTTACCAAAGCCTCGCGCCTCTCAGCTTGAATGGTTTAAAATGCATTACAAGAAAGCTATGGAGTATTCTGAGACAAACTCCCTATTTCATTTATTCTCCAAAATCTCCAACATGAGGTTCCTTGCTCGAGGAAAACTTTCTCCCAGGCTGGGAAACAACCCAGTGCGAGGTGTAAGTGCCCATCAGCCGTGCCCGGGGGCTGCAAGCCAGGTCTGTCACACCAAACCCTGGGCAAAAAAAACCCCAAAACACCACCACCAGCTGTTCCTGGTACAGTCCAGCCCCCATGAGATGAAGGGATGAGGTGCCACCAAGTGGGTGAGCCACCTCTGGGCATGGGCAAGCTGCTGCCGAGTGCGATCGTACCCACGATGCCAGGCCCGGGTGTCCCGGAGTGGGGGAGACCAGAAGCAGGACCCAAGCACCCCCGGTGCCAGGGGTGGGGGGAGCCAGCCTTCCCCAGGCCAGGAGCCACTAGAGAGCAATAGCTGTATGTCCCACACCCACAGCAGCTGAAGGCCAGCCAGGGAGCAGCTGAGGGACCCCCAGGGATGCACAGGGACTGCTCAGGTGTCCACAGGGACACACCAAGGCATCTTTCCTGAAGATTAAAAAAAAAAAAAAACCAAGTCTTTTTGAACTTTTCTGCTCAGTGGGTAAGGGAGACACACCTTTAGCATCCAGGACATCCCAGATGCTCCCAGGCTATTGCAGCTCAGAGCCACCCCTCCAACACAAAGCAGAGAGACACAGCCCCAGGTGAGCTGCTTTTTATGCCCTGCTAATTAGGCTAATTTAGGGAAAACCTGTTCCTGCCCAAGATAGGCAGGTGTCAGCAGTTACTTTCCACCTGGCAAGAAATATTAGAGCCACTGTGGTGTGCCTCTGAGTTTTGTGGGGATGTATTTCCTCGCTCCCACAATGCTCCCATCACCTCTCCATTGGGCATTCCCTTTGCCCCAGGCCTGGAAGCTGGTTGCTCCCCAGTATGACCCTTTGCTCTCTGTTACCCTGTGGGGAAGGGCCTGCTCTGCTGCTTCCCCTCCACCACACTGTTACTGGAAAGCGGCAAAATAGTTCACTCTCTAAGGCTTATTTGGAAGTTTTAGAAAGCAGGCATTCTTTATTGCAGGGCTGGGTGCACGGGGGATAACTCCACCTAAGGTGCACACCCAAAAGACAAAACTAGCAAGTACTTCTACTATGTTCATAGACATATTCAGTATCTTTCCCAGTAGTGCTTATCACAGGCAGGGATCTTCCTTGGGAACTCGTTAGCATATGCTAAGGTCTTTCCCCCATGTTTGTTGACACCTCGGGGGTCTTCAGACTCACTCCTGGTATCACATATACCTTATCCCTCAAGGCCGGTTTTGGGATCACCTTGTAACTCTCTTATCTTTTTTTGCACATCTGTTCTTCCAAGGCCCAGCTCTTTAAAATGAGATTGTTCCAGAGCTCCTTATCTTACAACTAATTGTTTCCTAAGTGACAATGGTTTCCCTTTTGTTTGGTTACATGGATTGAGCAATGGCTCTAATTGCTTGAATTGATCTTAAGATTTCCATAGTCACAGGTATCAACATCCTCATTGACAGGGAGGGGCTCATGGGAGAAGCACCCCAGCCCTGCCACCTTTGTGTCTGGCCAGTCCCCAGCTCCATCCCCTGCTCTGGGCGCTTCCCCCGGGTACCAGCAGCCCCTCGTTTATCAGGCCGGGGTGGTGGGAGATAGGGAGGGAGGCCGATAAGCCCTCCAGTGGCAGCGTGCTGGAAACAGTCCCACTGGTGCTGTTAGATCAGAGCGCTGGGAAAATGCCTCCAGCTCCCCGGCCCACCAGCGCAGCGGGCTGGGGCTGGGGGGCTGCAGGGCTGTTGAAAAGCACAGAAGGAGGAGCCGTGTTGGAGCTGAAGTGTTTCGCTAGCAGGCTGCAGGGCTGGCTGCTGCCTCCCAGGGTACCGGGGCTTGTCAGGGGTCTGACCAGCAGCCCTAGGAAGGCTGCTTTGGCATCTGACCCTGCAGTCCGTCTCCATCCATAGGCTTCACTGCCTTTTTTCCCCAGCTGGTAAGAAAACTCACTTCTCCCTCCCTCCCTCTCCCAGGCCACCGGTGGCCAGAGGTCTCAGCTGGCTGGAAACATGCTGGTTGGGTGTTTGAGCTCCTTCGCAGAAGCTCTGGTATCCACACAGACTTCTCTTTGCATGTACCTGGAGGACCAGCACGTGTGAAAGGCTGCGGTCCTCCTTTCATAATGATCTCTACCCATTGTAAACTCTTTTTCCACCAGTAAAAACAACCAATCGCAATAAGGTTTAGCAGATTGCACCCTGCTTACTACAAGTTATTGTGGAGCGGAGAACGCAAACCCTTCAAGCCACTTGTCGTCGAGGAAAAGGGACTCTTTCCTTGCAGCAGCTCCTCTGCATGGGCTCAGCCCAAGATGAGACCCTGTCACCCACCTCTCACCTGGCACTAACTTTATCTAGATTCAGGTTTGGAAATGCTGATGCTTGTCAGGGTTCCTATTCTTGGCTCTGCAAAATGAGGCGTATCTGCAGAGGCATCCTCAGCTGGGGCACACCATCAGCCGTGCCACGGCTGGAGCGGGCACGGCAGCGCGCAAACTGAACAACCCCTCCGACTTGCACCCCAAGACCATGCAACTGGCAGGTTTCAAAGCCTGCAGGTGGCTGCAGGGTTCACAGAAACGTCATCCAGTTCCTAAATATCTTAAAACAAAGCCTTGGTGGGTGTCGGGACAGAAGAACATAATCTGACACCAGAACAGTGCTATCCTCTCCAAAACACCTGGTGCATCGAGACTGGCCCACGGATTGGAGGGAACCTGCCTTGGGAGTCTTTTCCCATTGAAACTGAAAAATCTGGAATGCCACCTCTGATTTTTCTTCTTCCTTGTCAGGGCTTGAATGCAGCTCCCCCAAAGCACAGCACTGGCATGGACGGTCTTACTCCGAAGCGATACTGCTGTAAACGGGAGCAGACCAGAGGCAGTCCTGGCTACAGCACAAACAGGGTGGCATGTGTCACCGGAGATGACCGGTCCTGGCAGAGCGGTGGCACCTGGAGGAAGAGTGCCAGCAGTGGGAAAGGGGGCACAGCCTCACGTCGCCCTTCCCAAGCAGACAGAGCTGGGGCTGAGAAACAGATGCAGCCGGCAGGACAAAAAGCCCAGTGAAAATCTATCCGTGGGGTGGGTACCACAAAAGTCAGGAGAAACGGGTGCTGGCAAAGCAGCACCGGAGGGAGAGGGGGCTGTAGCCCTGCAGAGCCCCACGCTGCAGTCTGAGTCACCGCTTGTAAATCCTCACGCACTGGGGCTGAGGCATCTCTCTGCTGGGTAAGAGAAGTGGGAAACAAGCTACTGTTCTGGGACACTCGGATTCCTCTGCTTTGAATTGTTATTGTTTCCATTCCAATGTTAGGACTTTCACGTGAGGTTTTACAAACCATGTTATTGGTTGGTTTCTTTATGGTCTTGTTTTCCTTCCCCTCACACAGCAGACACAGCAGCTAAATGTCCCCAGCGTGAAACCCATGTCTGTATTTTTTCTAATTTTAATATACGCAACTAATCAATTTGTACTGAGTTACAAATGCAGAAGCTGGAGTGTACATTCTCCTCCCAAACTCGGGTTAACAGTATGACGATTACCGTGTGTGCGCGCTTCTCTCTTTCCCCCTCTCTCTACATTATGTAGACAGGAATGTATATATGCACACATTCTCCTAAATAAGATATTTTTTTCTACAGAAATGCAGTTACATTTAATTTGATTGGTTTTGCCTGCCCTTTAGCTTAGCACAGTTGGAAGAAAAATCTGAGAAGAAATTCAACCTCCTCCCTCAATACAGCCCTGTTCCTTTTGACAGGAGAAATTCAGCTGTGCCAAGGAGAAAGAGAAAGGCTGGAGGCGCCTCATCTGAACAACCAAAATCCAAGAAAGGTGCATTACCATGTGCAATACATGCTTGAGCAACAACAATGCTACGGCCAGCTCAGGAATTTATACTTTCTTCCTTTACTGCTGCATATGAAAAGCATGAAGTCCAAGAAAATAGTTTTCTAGCACTGAAGTCAGTGGGTTGTCACCAGTTTCCAGGCTGCGCTCTTGACTCCCGAGTTTCATGCTGAGCAGAACTGGTTAGAGTTTGTCCATGAAATAGATTCCTCAGAGCAAGCAGATTGACCAAAACCACGAACAGTTTAGAGGAAAATGAAAAATGGCAGCAGATTTGCATAGCCATCACAGTGGCCTCCTGATGTCACAAGCTACCTCACCACATTCTGTTCCGGACCCTATAAATACCGGCCCCCCAGCACTTGTCCCACATTCGCTGAGCTTTCGAGTCCTCGAATTCTCCAGTGGTTGGAAGAATGAAGGCATGAAGAGGCAAAGCGAGCGGGCGCTCACCTCTGTGTGGGCGCCCACAGGAGGAGCTGCAGGAGGCGCGGAGGAAGAGGCTGCGTCAGAGGGGAGGCACCATCAGCTACGCGGTCCTCTTCCACGTAGCTGATGGTGCAGAGCCAATGGAGGTGGATCCACCTGAAGACGAGGAGGAGCCGATGGAGGTGGATCCACCTCCAGGATGGCTCCCCTGGCACCACAACATCGTGCCAGGGCTCCCCTCCACACCACCATCGACGCGGTGCCGTAGGGTCATCCGGCCAGTGCCCTACCGCCGGCCCTGCCTCCGCGCTCGGCGCTAGCCGGGAGGCTGACCCTCCGCGCCTGGCCGGCCTGCAGGCTTCCTTCCCGTCCCCCGTCCTCTGCCCTACCCCTCACCCCTTCTGAAGGGGTGTCATCTTTTCTGCACTGAGCCCCGAGAAAAGGGGACAAGACAACATGGCGTCACAGCTTCAGCCGCTGCACCAGGAGAAGTCCCTCAGCGGGCCACCGAGGTCCCTGGGGCCTGGAGACGGGGTCTCTTCGGCCTGGAGACGAGAAGGCTGCCCGACGGGAGGCTGCAGAGGAAGCCAGACGCTCCTCGGTGGCACACGAAGAACAGCAGTGTGTCAAGCAAAGACATAAGAGACAGCCGCTCCTCTGGAGAGGCAGACCACCACAGGCCTGCCAGGAAGGAGTGCTGGCCTACAGCATTAAGGCCCCTTCTAGCTGTCTCGTTCGTTCTTTTCAAGGTTGAGCAAGTAAAAAAAAAAAATAAATAACTAAATGAAAGTAACAGTGAAAATGCTTTCCCTCTCTCTTCTTTGGTACTTTGGTAACTGTGTCCGGGCTCCACTCGCCCCATGGAAGGGGACGTGCGAGTGCCCCCTGCATTGCAAAATCAGCCAGGGGCTCCTGACAGCAGTTTAACTGGGCTTTAAGGGATGCTCCTGTACCCTGTTCTGCAGGGGCAGCACCTTCCAGGGGAGGAATGGAAACCCCATCCAGGACCCTGCAACATCTGAAGCCCTGATGGCTCTCGCTCTGCAGCCTGGAGGGCTCAGCGCAGTGGACACAGGGTCCCCTGTGCTGGCAGGGCTTCGGCAGATCTGTTGGCGAGTGGGCCAGTGACTTTGGGTCATCATGGCCACTGGGGTCTGTCCTGGGCCATAAAACTCTTCTAGGGGTCACACAGTGACTTAATGAAATCCTGTAGTCACCTGGGGACAGGTTCAGGTAATGGAGAAAGAAAAAAACAGGCGAGAACAATAATCCTTTGCAATGGCTTCTCTTCCTCTTGCTTTCTCTTAGTCTGTTGGGCTTTTTGTTGCTTTGGGGTTTTTTTCCCTGTTACTGTACTGGTTCCTGGTTTTTTCCTTCTGGTCTCCTGACTTTTCTGTAGCGCTTTCTTTTCCCAGTATCTCTTTTTCTCCCCCCCTCCCCCTTTTCTGCACTTGTGGTTTTTTTCTGTGCAAACCAGGGCCCACATTTCATTTACATCTTGCCTGGCACGCCTGCTGATGTTTGTGCACAGTGCCCTAGGCCGTGGTTTGCATGTGTTGATGTGCTCCCATTTAGTCTCTCTTTTTTTTTGGAGAAAAAAAAAATATAGCTTTCCTTAGTGGTGCCTTCATATTAAAAAAAATCCCCCACACTTTAAAGTCTTCTCTAATGCCCTTTCTCACCCCTTGATCAGGCACTGGGCACTGCAAAGGGACACGCAGGGACCACAGTCCCAGTGCCTGGCAGTGCGGCACTGCTGCCCATTCCTGTCCCAAGTAGACCAGCGCTGGAGGAAGAGCCCAAGATCTCAAACACCTCCAGACAGGTCTGGAGGTCTGGCCTGACAACACATTCCATCCTCTCCTGCAGCACCTTCTCCCCCTGCCCAGCACCAAGGAGGTCTCGGGCTGCCGGCAGACTCAGGAAGCCTTCAGTTATGCTTCCATCATGGCTCCAGCCCTGGAAGAAATGTATTTATTTATCAATAAAAAATGAGACTGTGATCTCATGTCTGGGATGAAGCAGGTCCTGACAAGTCATGCCAAACAGTTCCTGTTACTGCAGGGACCAGAATAGCCACATGCACCCCGGGGGCTCTGCTAGCGGACGGATTATCTTCAGGAAGACACTTTGGGAGCGTGCCCTGGGAAGAGCAGGATAATTTTGGTTTCCAAAAGCTCCTTCTGCATTAAGATCCAGGGGGAGAGTGAAGAGGAAGGTGGGCAAAGTGTGCCGGGCACAGTTCTTCCAGCACCCTTGTGTTGGGTTTGCATGGGAAGGTTTTGGTAGCCGGGAGGGGGTGGTCTACAGGGGTGGCTTCTGTGAGAAGCTGCCAGAAGCTTCCCCTGTGTCTGACAGAGCCAATGCCAACCGGCTCCAAGACGGACCCACCGCTGGCCAAGGCCAAGCCCATCAATGCCTCCGTGATAACATATTTAAAAAGGGAAAAAAAACAGTTAGAGAGGGAGCTTTTGCAGCCGGAAAGAGGACTGAGAAGATGTAAGAAACTCTGCAGACACCATGGTGAAGCAGGCTGTCCCCCTGCAGCCCATGGAGGAAGGATGAGGGGGTGTAGAGAGTCCACCTGCAGCCCGTGGAGGACCCCACGCTGGAGCAGGTGGAGGCACCTGAAGGAGACTGTGGCCCTGTGGGAAGCCCATGCTGGAGCAAGCTCCTGGCAGGACCTGTGGACCCGTGGAGAGAGGAGCCCACGCCAGAGCAGGTTTGCTGGCAGGACTTGTGACCCCGTGGGGGACCCACGCTGGAGCAGTCTGCTCCTGAAGGTCTGTACCCCGTGGGAGAGACTCACGTTGGAGAAGTTGGTGAAGGACTGTCTCCTGTGAGAGGGACTCCTCCATGCTGGAGCAGGGGAACGATGAGAGGAGTCCTCCCCCTGAGGAGGAAGAAGCGGCATAAACAACGTGTGATGAACTGACCCTAACCCCCATTCCCCGTCCCCCTGTGCCGCTGAGGGGGGGCAGAGGTTGAAGCCAGGAGTGAAGTTGAGCCCGGGAAGATGGGAGGGGTGGGGGCAGGTGTTTTCAGATTTGATTTTATTTTCTCATTCCTCTACTCTGTTTCGCTTAGTAATAAGTTACATGAATTTCCTCTCTAAGTTCAGTCTGTTTTGCTCATGACGATAACTAGTGAGAGATCTCTCCCTGTCCTTATCTCGACCCAGAAGCTTTTTGTTATACTTTTTCTCCCCTGTTTGGTGAACGAGGGGAGTGATAGAGCGGCTCTGGTGGGCACCTGGCCCCCAGCCAGGGTCAATCCACCACACTGTTGCATAGGAAAAGCGTGAAGTCCAAGAAAATAGTTTTCTAGCACTGAAGTCAGTGGGCTGTCACCAGTTTCCAGGCTGCGCTCTTGACTCCCGAGTTTCATGCTGAGCAGAACTGGTTAGAGTTTGTCCATGAAATAGATTCCTCAGAGCAAGCAGATTGACCAAAACCACGAACAGTTTAGAGGAAAGTGAATTTGACAAGTTTTGCCAGGAGAAAAGGGGGAAAAAATGGCAGCAGATGATCAAGAGGTGACAAGGCTTTCTTATTAGCCAGAGGTGAAAGGATGATCTTATGTTCTGTGGATTACTTGTAGGTTATATTGGAAATCAGAGGAAACCTGTTTGTATCTTTAGCTCTGCTATCCCATCCCCATGAAACCCTCGGACGGTCACTTTCTCTCCTTACCTCTGGAATGGTAAATCAGGGCTGTCGACCCCCCAGCTCCAGTGGCCCTTCAGTTCGTGGTGGCAGATCCAGAGCAGAGAAAGAAGAGGGCGAGCAGCTCACTCGCAGGAAGGGACTCCAGTGGCGGCAGGAAGACAGCCAGGTTTGTGCGTCGGGCGTTGTGCTTCAGGCTGCTTGCCCATGTGCTGTAGATTGCAAAGGACCTGCGAGAGACAGGGAATAGCCATGAGGCTGAATTTGGGGCAGGACTAGGGGCAGGAGTTACTGCCACTTCCCAGCCTTGCACCGGTACCTGGCACAAGGCTGCCTGTCCATTCAGTGACACTTGGGGCCAAGGTGGCCCTGGATGCTGAGGCAGGGGTGAGACAAGTGTCATGAGATGCTCCTGGTGGCAAAACCTGACGCAGAACTCAGAGCAGTCGTTCCCAAGCTGTCATGCCTTACAGCTTGCTGCTGCTGCTGCTGCTGCTGCTCTAGACCTGGGAAAGGCCAAATATGCATCCAACAGCTGGTCTGTCTCACCCCTATCATCAGTCTACCAAAAGTAACCACGTCACCTTCTGCCATGCAAAGTGGTGCTGTGGCCGCATAGCACCTTTGAAACACCTGACACCAGCCAGCCCACAATTCCTGCAGACACCTCCCAACCAAAACCGGGCAGGGGCAGCAGTCTTCCCCCCCGAGTGAGTTCCTTTTGTGGGAGTCACTAGCAAGCTATTTTGCTGCTCCTTCACAACATACCTTTCTGCAAAGGTTTTTGATGACCAAACTCCAGGCAGGCACTGCTCTCTAGAAGCACCAAATCTCTCACGGTAATTGTTTCTTCTCCAGGAGGCCACCAGACTTGAGGTCCCCCAAGATTTAGGCCTTCTTTCCCATCCCAGTGACTGGTTTGAATTAACTTCCTCTATTGTTTTCGTCGGTTTGTTTGGGTTTCTTTAAGGTCCAAGTCTCCCTGCAGTGCTTCTCCCACACTGCCTCCTGCTCTCACTCATTTAGTCGTTCCCACTCTCGTTCCCACTCGCGATCGCCACCGTATCCAAGAAGAGGCGAAGGGAAGAGTCGTAACAATCGTTGCAGGTCAAGGTCAGATGGTTATCACCGTTCAAGGGCAAGGGCACCCCCATCCAGAAGATAGCGTTCACGCTCAAGGTCTCCAGTACTTAGAGAACAGTCTTCCACTAAATGGACTCTACCTCAAGGGGAAGAAGAAAGGCAGCATTTTAGCAGATACAGAGAAATTCCACCTGAATTCATTTATGTTCTTAATTCATCTTCATATCATCTCTATCAAAAATTTCTGCACTTGTCCATGCTCTTTAAGTTGGAAAAAAGCACACAGCATCCATTAGCTTGTCTCAGTGTTTAGCTATAGTCTCTAACATTTTCAGAGCAGAGCTATGCTGTAAAACAGTAAAACAGTCCAATGAAATGGAAGCTCCAACTGCAAATGTGACATTCATGTAACTCAGTTGGGCTAATAGTGGGATGTTCAGATAAGCGTACTGTGCTGACTGGCAGAGCAGATGAGAAACTGCCTTACTGTAACTCAAGTCTTAAAGTAATTAAAAGAAAAAATCCCCACAACAATTTAAAAGATTTAAAAGACCTTACTTGCTGCCCTGATATTGCTCATTTATATCACTTATCAGTATTTGCTTAAAGCTTGCGGCTGGAGAATGAAACATTCTCGCTAACCCTGATTTTAAGGCTGCAGTGCAATATTATACAATGTCGTGGTTTTACCTCAGCCGGCAGCTAAGCACCACGCAGCCGCTCACTCGCTCCCCCCCCTCATCGGGATGGGGGAGAGAATTGGAAAAGTTAAAGTGAGAAAACTCGTAGGTTGAGATAAAGACATTTTAATAGGTAAAGCAAAAGCCGCGCACACAAGCAAAGCAAAGCAAGGAATTCATTCACCACTCCCCATGGGCAGGCAGGTGTTCAGCCATCTCCAGGGAAGCAGGGCTCTGTCACGCGTAACGGTTACTTGGGAAGACAAACACCATCACCCCGAACGCCGCCGCCCCCCCCTTCTCTTCCCCCCAAGCTCCTTATAAACTGAGCATGACGTCATATGGTATGGAATATCCCTTTGGTCAGTTTGGGTCACCTGTCCTGTCTGTCTCCTCCCAACTTCTTGCGCACTCCCAGCCATCCCGCTGGCAGGGCAGTGCAAGAAGCAGAAAAGGCCTTGGCCCTGTGTAAACACTGCTCAACAATAAGTCCATAGAACAAAAACATCTCTATATTATCAACACTGTCTCCAGCACAAATCCAAAACATATCCTCACACTAGCTACTATGAAGAAAATCAACCCTCTCAGCTAAAACCAGGACATACAATTAAGGTGTTAAAAAAAGTTCATTCGGCTAATTTTGTGCACTTTCTGTTCTTTCTCCGACATACGTGCTAAGGCTGTACAGACTGATGTGCGTCTGGGAGAGCTGAGGGAGGATCAGCAGCAGGCAGTTAGCCCTAAATGCAATGGAACAATACAGGCTCTCTCACTATTGCCACGCACAAACTACTTGAAATCTCACATCTACACCCCCTCAGCTCCCAAATGTCCCCTATACAATTTATTCCTCCATTTTCCTCGGATGGGCCTGAAGGAGAGGGAAAATAAAAAGTTAATTCAGTCTCAGTAACTGAGATGATTTTCTTTCACTTGAGCGTGCAAAATCATTTGGAAGGCAGTAAAAAAGTCTTCCAAATCTTTCTTCTCATGCACAGGCTTGTTTTGCACAGAACTGCATAAGCAGCGGTGGTTCCCCATGGCCATCTCCTCCTGGAGATAACAGGAATGGAAACCAAAGCTCTCACCCTGCCTGAGCAACAGTGATATGCAAAAGAAGAGCTGTAACACGGTCCTCAAACTGCCACGTTCCTGCAGCACTGACTTGGGAGATCCTCTCAGCTTTGCATCACCCGTAAGCTACGCTGACGCTGCTACAGAGGGGCGTCCTTCCCAGCACCAGCACCAGCATTGCCCTTGGGAAAGACATGCTTGCTTCTTCTCTCCCTCTCCAAGCCCCCCAGCTGAATTCCCCAGTGCTAGTGTCTTTTGAAAACAAATGGCAACCAAGCAGCCACCTGGAGCAAAACCAGATGAAAGAGGCTTGCTTTGAAGCCGACATCAGGAGCTTCCCTATCTCGCAGCTCAGTCCACGGGCCACGTGCTCAGTAGGGACGTACCCCAGATGACTGGGTTCTCTGTGGGTCACTTGGAGATTTCTCAAATCAACAAGGAACTCTTTCCTTGCCAATTACAAATCTCTCTTACACCAAGGTATGTGTGAGCAGAACAGCAGGGACAGAACGCTTTGTCCTAAGTTTCTCTGAAATTCTTGCTGCACAGGGTAGAAACTCCTGATGTGGCTCAGGCCAAGCTGGGTTGAGCACTGGAAACCCCCGAGCTTGGGCAGCACCGTGTCTACTAGGAAGCAGGTGAAGTTATGCAGAGGGGAACCCACAACTATGCTGAGGTGGGTGTCTTGGTACCAAGGCACCGTGTGACTTCTTTACTCCACGGCAATGAAACACAGCCTCTGATTTTCAAAAAGGAATGAGTAAGGGAAAACTAATTAGCCTACACAATTTAAAACAGAACGTATAACTTGGCAACACTTGAGTCAGGCCCCACAAACTCAGGCTTCGCCTCTCCATGCTCCATACAAAAGAAAACAATTAGTAAAAGAGTTGGAATGTAGAAACGGGATAAGAGAAGCCGTAAATTAGGGAACAGTCCTTGGGTATGAACTAGAAAAAAGACACAAAGTTTGAGGCACCCTGATAAAGGGGGCCCGATATGCCAACAAGCCTGGGACCATCTGGGCACACGGATAACGAGGTTGCTGAGCTTGCAAAATGGAGATCACGAAGAAGAGGTCACCCAACTGTGTACGCTGAAGATGAGGAGAAAGAGGAAGATTTGAGGAGGACGACCCCTGATGACCACCTGAGAAAGAAACTGCGCAGCGTGTCAGGACATTAGCATATATTCAGGAGTTCCCGGAATAATAATGAATATGTATTAAGTTTATTGGAACCTGATGAATATGTAACTCTTTTGTAATATAAATCACGTACAATTTGTGCCTCGTCGAGACGCACACTCGTGGAAATATCCCCGTGCGACTCCAGCTCTGCAATAAAGGATACCTGCTTAACAGTCACATTGGCTATGGAGTGAATTTTTTTGATTCAGATTGGCGACCCAGATGGGACACTCTTGCCCGGCTGCAGGACCCATTGAGATTGGGTCTCTCTTGGGTACCCCCGGGGATTTCTCCGGAGAGACTCCTCTCCTCTGTCGGATCACTGCGGGGACAGACAAGGACCATCGATTGAAAGGCATTCTTGAAAATATTTTTTTTTTTTTTTTAAGTAACCATTTGGAGGTACTGGTTGTTTAGGAGTTTAAAGTTACTACTGTTTCCGGAACCAGTTCTCTGTAGCTCCCGTAGGTTGTTACGTTACAACACAGGGTGAGTGTATGTGGGACTGCTAGCGTCTTATTCGCATACATTTAAAAAGTAACTGTCTGGAGGTCCTGGTTGTCTAGAAGCTTAACAGCTACTGTTTCAAGAAGTTTTTTTTTCTCAAATATAACTGATGTGTTTGAATTTGTGTGAGTGTGTGAGACTACAATCACGCACGAAGCTAGTGTGGAGTCCGGATCTGCGGTGCTGTTTATCCCGCGAGGGAAACAGCCGGAGAAGGACAAAGCGAATGATTAATGATACCCTTGTGGGTAATTATCTTAGATTAATAGTAGCATTGACGTGTAAGTTTGGATGTCCTTTATTGCCGTGTTAAAAGACTAACTAAAAATCTGAATGGTGCAGCCCCTGAAGTAGAATTGTTGGTAAATGTGGGAACCAGAATATTGCCTTTTACAACCTGAAAAATAGTGTAAACCAATAATTCTTTTTGAATGTTTATGGTATAAGCAGAGATTGTGAATGCAATCTGGGACAGCCGTAGAGTGTGCTAAGTAAGTGTAAAGTGTGGACCCCTTGGGAAAAGAAGGAGCGTGCTACCGAAATAGTAAAGATTGTTCGTGGTTGGCAAGATAGACATTTAAACGAGTAAAATGAGAAGCAATCAGAGCAGATGAATCTTGAAGAAGAGTCCATTAGGATGCATACTGAGAGACACTGGCAAGAAACAGAAGGTTCACCGGGGAGTGTAACAGATAAGAGAACTCTGATAAAATACTATAATCACTGGTGACTGATGGATAAATTGGATGATCAGGAAAAATGGCCCAAGAATAAAAATTGGGAATAAAAGGACAATGTTACAATTGATGTTGTTTTGTAGAAGGGAGAAGAAATGGCATGAGGTACCTTATTTGATGTGTTTTTCACCCTGTGAAATCATCCTGAGTGGCTGAAGGACTGTGGGTTTACCCTGCAAGACCCCCTGGCATCAGCATTAGAAAAGCAGGAAAAGGCAGCGGAGGCTGTGAAGGTGTTGCTCTGCTTGTAGTACGGGGCAACGGGCTTTGAAGTGCGGGCG